>NC_081394.1:10119737-10206373 GCF_030684315.1 Stegostoma tigrinum | reverse complement strand
CCCCACCCCCCCCCACCCCCCCGTCCCCACCCCCCCGTCCCCACCCCGTCCCCCCCCCGTGTCCCCACCCCCCCGTCCCCCCCCCGTGTCCCCACCCCCCCGTCCCCCCCCGTGTCCCCACCCCACCCGTCCCCCCCCCGTGTCCCCACCCCACCCGTCCCCCCCCCCGTGTCCCCCCCCGTCCCCCCACCCCGTCCCCCCCCCGTGTCCCCACCCCACCCGTCCCCCCCCCCGTGTCCCCACCCCGTCTCCCCCCCCCACCCCCCCGGTCCCCCCCCCGTGTCCCCACCCCGTCCCCCCCCCCACCCCCCCCGGTCCCCCCCCCCGTGTCCCCACCCCGTCCCCCCCGTCCCCCCCCCCCACCCCCCCCGGTCCCCCCCCCGTGTCCCCACCCCGTCCCCCCCGTCCCCCCCCCACCCCCCCCGTCCCCCCCCCGTGTCCTTACCCCACCCCCGTCCCCCCCCCCGTGTCCCCACCCCACCACCCCCGTGTCCCCACCCCCCCGTGTCCCCCCCCGTCCCCCCCCCGTCCCCCCCCCGTGTCCCCCCCGTCCCCCCGTGTTCCCCCCCGTCCCCCCGTGTTCCCCCCCCCCCGTGTCCCCCCCCGTCCCCCCCCCGTCCCCCCGTGTTCCCCCCCGTCCCCCCGTGTTCCCCCCCCCGTGTCCCCCCCCGTCCCCCCCCGTGTCCCCCCCGTCCCCCCGTCCCCCCCCCCGTGTCCCCACCCCTCCCCCCCCCGTGTCCCCACTCCTCCCCACTCCTCCCCCCACCCCCCACCCCTCCTCTTCACTATCTCTCCTTCTCACTCCCTCCCCAGCCTGGGGAGAGGGGAGACAATAGGTGGAGATCTGAAATAAGTAGGGAGAGAGGCATCTTCTACCCGCCTCCCCCTCTCTCCCTATTTATTTCAGAGCCCCCCGCTCCGCCATTTCTGAAGAGGGGTCCAGAACTGAAACACCAACTTTTCTGCTGCATTCATCCAGCTCTGCACCCTGTTGTCACAGATTGTCCAACATCCGCAGTTCCTATTGCATTTGGGATGAAATGGCTATCGATTACTGCCTGCTTCAGTCAGCTTCATTAGTGACCTTCAGGGACAAGTGCCGTCCTTAGCAGTGGGCCTCAGCCTCAACGAATGACAGACAGAGAGACAGAGCCCCTTGGAAAGTGAGCGAGACGTAGCTGCAGATAAGGGGAGGGTTTCAATTTAAATTCAGACTCAGAGTGAAGCGACCCACCTCTGAAACAAGTCGAACTTTCTCGCTGCTCAGGACAGAATCAAGGGTGGAATCTGTTGTTCCTGCAGCCTCTGAAGTCGGAGAGAGAGGAGATTTCAGTGTGTGCGCTGTATTTAGGAGGGAAGACTGCTCGCTGTTTCGGTCTCAGCCCGTCTAGATTTCCGAGAACTGGTCTAGTTTCCGGGAAACTACAGAAAGTGAAACTTACTCCCCAGGTGAAGCAGAGATAAACTCACTGGGCTAGAGTTCAAATATCTCAAGACACCAACTCCTAACAGTACTCAACAGCTGCTCTCTAATTCGAGCCCACACATACACACACCTCAGTCTCCCCACCCCACCCACACTCTTTTTCCCCTCCAGTATTCCCCCCAACACACAGACACATAGAGAGACACAGAAACACACACAGTGATACACACACTGGCAAACACAGGTCCAGACACACAAGCTCAGCCACAGGAACACACACTCACCTCTTCAGTGCACTACTCCCCTCTTCCCCACCGCCCCCCCCCTGACTCAACACACACGCAGATCTGCCTATCCACTCCCTCTCACTCCCCTACTCCATGTCCTTGTTCCTCTCTCTCTCTCTGCCTGCCACCTCTGGTTCCTTAACTCACTTTATCCATTTCTCTCTGGCTACCACACATTCCTCCTTTCTCCCTCTCCTTCCCCTCATCCCCAAACTCACTCTGTCTCTGCTCTCCTCCCTGGCTGCCACAGCAGTTCCACAGCATCCATCCCCTGCCCACACACACAATCCTCGCCCTCTCCTACAGAAAGGATCCAATTTCACTGCAGAGGGGACAGTTGGGGATGTTAGCTGGGATGGAGAGAGACTGGGTGAGCCCTGAAGGTGGATGCAGGTCCTGAGAGAGGTGTATAAGATTAAGAGAGGCAGGGACAGGCTCAATAGGAGAGTAGCTATCCTCCTTAGTCAAAAGCTCAATAACTAAGGACATAATTTTAAAGTGAAAGGCCAGAGGTTTCGAGGGGGAGTTTTTTTCGTACAGAGGGTGGTGTTGCATCTAGAATGCCTGAGAGGGCAGATGAGACAGGAAACCTCACAACTTCTGAAATAATACTTGGATAAGAACTTGTAATGTCATAACATTCACAGTTTACAAGCATAGTGTGGCAAAGTAGGACAGGTACATATTCAGAGATAACACCATGTGGAGCTGGAGGAACACAGCAGGCCAAGCAGCATAAGACGAGCAGGAAATTTAGCATTTTCTGAAGAAGGGTCCCAGCCTGAAACACCAGCTTTCCTGCTCCTCTGATGCTGCTTGGCCTGCTGTGCTCAGCCAGCTCTACACCTTGTTATCTCAGATTCTCCAGCATCGGCGGTTCCTACTATCTCAGGTGAACATTCAGTGTAGTTTTGACAGCACAGACCAGATTGACGAAAAGGCCTTCCTAATACTAAACGAACCTGTCATTGTCTGGTTGCCACTGCAAAAGGGCACATATGAACCAGATAAGATTTTCTAAAATAACTAGTCATGGTGTGATCCTGAACCTGAGCTGCCAAATTATCAGCCTGGGAAAGTACAGAACAGTCAATATCCCTCGTGTTTTCCTTCACAATGATCTTCCCCAGCAGCGTCTGTCTCTCACATATCCCTCATTCCACCTATCTCATCTAACTTTCAACATTAGCTCACTCTCCCCTGATCTCTCTCTTCCCCAGATTCTCCCTCTATCTCTCTCCCTCTCTCTGTCCGCACAATCTCCCTCTATCTCTCTCCCTCTCTCTGTCGTCACAATCTCCCTCTATCTCTCTCCCTCTCTCTGTCGTCACAATCTCCCTCTATCTCTCTCCCTCTCTCTGTCCCCACAATCTCCCTCTATATCTCTCTCCCTCTCTCTGTCCCCACAATCTCCCTCTATCTCTCTCCTTTTCTCCGTCCCCACAATCTCCCTCAATATCTCTCACCCTCTCTCTGTCCCCACAATCTCCCTCTATCTCTCTCCCTCTCTCTGTCCCCACAATCTCCCTCTATCTCTCACCCTCTCTCTGTCCCCACAATCTCCCTGTCTCTTTCCCCCTCACTGTCCTCACTTTCTCCCTCTATCTCTCTCCGTCTCTCTGTCCTCACTTTCTCCCTCTATCTCTCTCCCTCTATCTGTCTCCACTTTCTCCCTCTATCTCCGTCCCCACAATCTCTCTCTCTCTCCCTGTTCCCACAATCTCCCTCTATCTCTCTTCCTCTCTCCCTGTCCCCACAATCTCCCTCTATCTCTCTCTCCCTCTCTCTGTCCCCACAATCTCCCTCTATATCTCTCTCCCTCTCTCTGTCCCCACAATCTCCCTCTATCTCTCTCCTTTTCTCTGTCCCCACAATCTCCCTCAATATCTCTCACCCTCTCTCTGTCCCCACAATCTCCCTGTCTCTCTCCGTCTCTCTGTCCTCACTTTCTCCCTCTATCTCTCTCCCTCTATCTGTCTCCACTTTCTCCCTCTATCTCCGTCCCCACAATCTCTCTCTCTCTCCCTGTTCCCACAATCTCCCTCTATCTCTCTCCCTCTCTCCCTGTCCCCACAATCTCCCTCTATCTCTCTCTCCCTCTCTCTGTCCCCACAATCTCCCTCTATATCTCTCTCCTTCTCTCTGTCCCCACAATCTCCCTCTATCTCTCTCCTTTTCTCTGTCCCCACAATCTCCCTCAATATCTCTCACCCTCTCTCTGTCCCCACAATCTCCCTCTATCTCTCACCCTCTCTCTGTCCCCACAATCTCCCTCTATATCTCTCACCCTCTCTCTGTCCTCACAATCTCCCTGTCTCTTTCCCCCTCACTGTCCTCACTTTCTCCCTCTATCTCTCTCCGTCTCTCTGTCCTCACTTTCTCCCTCTATCCATCTCCACTTTCTCCCTCTATCTCCGTCCCCACAATCTCTCTCTCTCTCTCCCTGTTCCCACAATCTCCCTCTATCTCTCTCCCTCTCTCTCTGTCCCCACAATCTCCCTCTATCTCTCTCCCTCTCTCTTTCCCGACAATCTCCCTGTCTCTTTCTCCCTCTCTGACCTCACTTTCTCCCTCTATCTCTCTCCCTCTATCTGTCTCCACTTTCTCCCTCTATCTCCGTCCCCACAATCTCTCTCTCTCTCCCTGTACCCACAATCTCCCTCTATCTCTCTCCCTCTCTCTGTCCCCACAATCTCCCTCTATATCTCTCTCCTTCTCTCTGTCCCCACAATCTCCCTCTATATCTCTCTCCCTCTCTCTGTCCCCACAATCTCCCTCTATATCTCTCTCCTTCTCTCTGTCCCCACAATCTCCCTCTATCTCTCTCCTTCTCTCTGTCCCCACAATCTCCCTCTATATCTCTCACCCCCTCTCTGTCCTCACTTTCTCCCTCTATCTCTCTCCCTGTCCCCACAATCTCCCTCTATCTCTCTCTCCTTCTCTCTGTCCCCACAATCTCCCTCTATCTCACTCCCTCTCTCTGTCCCCACAATCTCCCTCTATATCTCTCCCTCTCTCTCTCTCCCACTCTCTGTCCCCACATTCTCCTTCTATCTCTCTCCCTCTCTCCGTCCCCACAATCTCCCTCTCATCCTCCCTTGCTCTGTTTCCACAATCTCCCTCTATCTCTCTCCTTCTCTCTGTCCCCCCATTCTCCTTCTATCCCTCTCCCTGTCTCCACAATCTCTCTCTCTCTCGCCCCCTCTCTCTGTCCCCACAATCTCCCTCTATCTCTCTCCCTCTCTCTGTCTCCACAATCTCTCTCTATCTCTCTCCCTCTCTCTGTCTCCACAATCTCTCTCTATCTCTCTCCTTCTCTGTGTCCCCACATTCTCCATCTATCTCTCTCCCTCTCTGTCCTCACAATCTCCCAGTATCTCTCTCCCTATCTCTCTCCCCACATTCCCTATCTATCTCTCTCCCTCTTTCTGTCCCCACAATCTCTCTCTCCCTCTCTCTGTCCCCACAATCTCCCTCTATCTCTCTCCCTCTCTCCGTCCCCACAATCTCCCTCTATCTCTCTCCCTCTCTCTGTCCCCACAATCTCCATCTATCTCTCTCCCTCTCTCTGTCCCCACAATCTCCATCTATCTCTCTCCCTCTCTCTGTCCCCACAATCTCCCTCTATCTCTCTCCCTCTCTCCGTCCCCACAATCTCCATCTATCTCTCTCCCTCTCTCTGTCCCCACAATCTCCATCTATCTCTCTCCCTCTCTCTGTCCCCACAATCTCCCTCTATCTCTCTCCCTCTCTTCGTCCCCACAATCTACCTCTATCTCTCTCCCTCTCTCTGTCCCCACAATCTCCCTCTATCTCTCTCCCTCTCTCTGTCCCCACAATCTCCCTCTATTTCTCTCCCTCTCTCTGTCCCCACAATCTCCCTCTCACCCTCTCTCTCTGTCCCCACATTCTCAATCTCTCTCCCTCTCAATGTCCCCACATTCTCCTTCTATCTCTCTGGCTTTCTCTGTCCCCACAATCTCCCCTTATCTCTCTCCCTCTCTCTGTCCTCGCGTTCTTCCTCTATCTCTCTCCCTCTCTGTGTCCCTCTCTCTTGCTCTCCATCTCTGTCCCACATTTTCTCTCTCTCTCTGTTCCCCACGTTCCCCTAGTTCTCTACATCTCTCTCTCTCTTTACTTGCTGAGGCCATCGCGAATGCTTCTGCCTTGGTGTGAGGGTCCAACCATCCCTGTGTCCTCTCTCTTTCTCCCTGGAAATTTGTGTGTCCCTCTCTCTATACATTTATCTCCTCCCTCGCAATTCCCTTCTCATGTTTTTTTGCAGGCTTGTTTCCAGCTCAGTCAGATCGGAATAATCCTTGTCCTTCTCAGATAGCAGCCAAGCTTCTGAGTATTTCTGGAATTTCATCCCGAAGCCTGCAGCACTGAGATGATTTGCTCTGGGCTCAATGACTCTCCCAAACGCCGTCACCAAGGAAATGCTCTCTATTATCACCGCCACCCTCTGAGTCAGATCCCAGTGATTCAGCAAAAACACTGTCCCAACCGGAACACTGCAATGCCCAGTATTACATTCCCAAAGGCATATTTAGACCATTTCACATTTCTGAGTGATTTTTATGATTTACAAGACATCAACAAAGAGAGACAGGGGCCTGCTCTCCTCAACATGTCAGTCACAAACCACAAACTCCAAAGTATAGATGGGGACATTCACACAGGTTTCAACGCCAGCCCTGCCTGATCTGCTTATTTCAGCTCACCCAATATGATCACGAACATTAAAACCAAATTCCCTCAGCACTGACCCTCCAACAGTGCCCACTCCCTCAGCACTGACCGTCTGACAGTGCCCGCTCCCTCAGCACTGACCCTCCGACAGTGCCCGCTCCCTCAGCACTGACCCTCCGACAGTGCAGCGCTCCCTCAGTACTGACCCTCCGACAGTGCGGCGCGCCCTCAGCACTGACCCTCCAACAGTGCCCACTCCCTCAGCACTGACCCTCCGACAGTGCCCACTCCCTCAGCACTGACCCTCCGACAGTGCGGCGCTCCCTCAGCACTGGCCCTCCAACAATGCGGCGCTCCCTCAGCACTGACCCTCTGACAGTGCCCACTCCCTCAGCACTGACCCTCCGACAGTGCGGCGCTCCCTCAGCACTGACCCTCCGACAGTGTGGCACTCCCTCAGCACTGACCCTCCGACAGTGCCCGCTCCCTCAGCACTGACCCTCCGACAGTGCCCATTCCCTCAACACTGACCCTCCGACAGTGCCCATTCCCTCAACACTGACCCTCTGACACCTTTTCTGAAGAAAAGTTCCCACCGAAACATGGACTTAACTGCTCCCGTTCCCTCTGCCTGGCCTGCTCTGCCCGCCCCCAGCTCCAAACTGTGTCAACCCACATGTTTTAACTTCTGAGACACGCCAATTTAATTACTTTGCATCATTTTTGGGATGGCACCCATTAATTTTCATTCCCCAGAAACTAGGAATGCTGTATGGATTGAGTTCCATTTAAACTAACAAAACTGGGATCAGCACATTTTTAATTGGCAGATGGAATTGGCAGAGCCAGTCTGATTGAACATTTCAATCAATGATCTACTTCTATTCTCTGATAGATTCAAGTGAATGGCTTCCTTTGGTTACTGTATCATGGGGTGCAGGAGTTTTGTGAGCATTTCCTTCTCTCTGCATTGTAGATCCACCTTCCGGCTTCTTGCGGAATGCGCTGCTGGAAGTGGTCATGGAGTCAGATACTTTAGAGA
The DNA here is from genome assembly GCF_030684315.1 of Stegostoma tigrinum. Classification (NCBI taxonomy): domain Eukaryota; kingdom Metazoa; phylum Chordata; class Chondrichthyes; order Orectolobiformes; family Stegostomatidae; genus Stegostoma; species Stegostoma tigrinum. The sequence goes on along the minus strand of NC_081394.1, from coordinate 10,198,926 downwards.
CTTTTTAGTGATAGGCACATGGAGGATAGTAAATGTAGGGTATGCAGGGTAGACTGATCTTAGTGGGATAACAGGTCGGCACAACATTGTGGGCCGAAGCACCTGTACTGTGCTGTTCTGTTCCATCTTCTCTGCTCTCTGTTCATCTACCAACTAGCGGTCGCAGCCCAATACTGCCTCCTGGTGAGTGGGTGCAGTGCTGCAGCCCAACAGTGCCTCCTGCAACGGAATGCAGTATCACAGTCCAATGCTGCCTCATGGTGATTGAATGCAGTACTGCAGTCTGACCCTGCCTCCTGATTTTCTTGGTTTTCTCGGATTTCAGAACATTTTCCATCATGTCCCACGCATAAGATTAACAAACATAATTAAAGGACACATAGAATTGGGGGTAGGGCGCCGATATGGATCGAGTAGGGAATGAACGGGTGTTAGGCTGAGTCACAGCCAGTGACTAGTGGGACACCGCAGGAGCGTGAGGCAACAAAATGCTGTGACTCCAGCTTTCCAGATGACATACAGATCTGTGTATGAGGTGAACTGTTAGAGGAGGCTGCAAACATGCTGTGATTTGGATGGATTGAGGAGCAGATGCCGTATATTATGGGTAGATGTGAGTTTATCCACTTTGGTAAAATCAGGAAGGCAGATTATTATGTGAATGGCTATAAATTGGGGGAGGGGAGACCTGGGTGTCACTCACTGAACAAAAACATTGCAAGTGCAGCAGGAGGTGAAGAAGGTAAATAGTACGCTGGCCTCCATAGCGAGAGGATTGGAGTACAGGAATGAGGATATCTTGCTGCAATTGTACAGGGGCCTTGGTGAGACCACACCCAGAGTAAATGTGCGCCGTTCTGGTCTCCTTATCTGAGGAAGGATGTTCTGGCGATGGAGGAACTGTAACAAATGTTTACCGAACTGATTCCTAGGATGGTAGGACTGATATATGAAGGGAGTGGATTGGTTAGGGCTAGACTCACTGGAGTTTTGAAGAATGAGGGGAACCGCATGGAAACCTATAAATTTCAAAGAGGGACTAGACAGGGTGAAGGCAGGAAGGATATTCCAGATGTTTAAAGTTTTGAGTGGGAAGTCCAGAACCAGGCGGCTCCCACTCTCAGGATACGAGGGTCGGCCATTTTGGGACTGAGATGGGGAGAAATGTCTTCACCCAGGGAGTGGGGAATCCTGTGGAAGTCTCTGCCACAGAGAGTGGGCAGGGCCAAAACATTGAATGTTTGCAAGATGCAGTTGGGATAGTTCTCAGGGCTAAAGGGATCGGAGGAAGAAAGTCGGAAGAGGGGACTGCCATGATTGTACTGAAAGGTCGAGCAGGCTCGAATGGCCTGCCCCCCCCCCCCAAACCCTATTTCCTCTGAGTACGGGATGGGTGTGAAACTCTGCCCCTGGTGGGTTATGTGGAACTGCTCCAGGGTTTGGATTGGAATCAACGTTCTGCACCTGCCCGTCAACTTGGCAGTCTCTGTGGGTGAGAAACACACTGTCCATGGGTCAAGAAGCCACGGGATGCTTCCAAAGGCCATTCAGCCCCTCCAGCCTGCTCCACTGTTCAGCAAGGTCATGGCTAACTTTTGTGTTGCACACTCTACATTTCCCATATAACTATGGATTACACTGACCATCTGGAACCTATCCAGCTTCCCCTTAAAAGTATTCAATGGCCCCAATCAGAGGATCGCACTGAGATCATTTGACAAACGTGGCATGTTAGAAAAATTGAAGAGTCCAGACCCAAAACACCAGCTTTCCTGCCCCTCTGCTACTGCTTGGCCTGCTGTGTTCATCCAGCTCCACACCTTGTGACCTCAGTTTCTCCAGCATCGGCAGTACCTGCTCATTAAAAACAGGATGGTAGCACCATTTTGTGGACTGATAAAGCCAAAGTATCAGCTTTTGTAACACCAGATGGATGTCATCAATAGAAAGTCGCGCCATTTGGAATGGAGAATGATACTCAGTCGACAAGATCGTCAACGGATTATGTAAAGGTTCTCTTCTGCCAGATTTGGTAAGACTTCAATGAAGTAAGAACTAACTTGATGATAAATTTGATTAAAACTAAACTCATTGAAGCAAAAGTCATTGTTCAAGGAATTAAATAAAGTTTATTCATGACTACATAGTAAGGGTGTCCTGGATAACAGTCATCATAATATTGTGGAATTTTACATTCAGTTTGAGGAAGAGAAAATTGGGATCAAGGCTTGTGATGCCATCTTAAGTAAGGGCAATTAAATGGATGTAAAACGAGAGAAAGCAAAAAGTGAACTGGTGAACAAGATCCATATGCAGTAGGGAATATGACATTCATAGTCTGATGCACAGAACACATCTCTTCACCACTTCTTGTTGGAATGTAAGTGACAAGGGCAAGTGGTGGACAGGATCTGTATGAACTTCAGTAAGGCTTGCAACAAGGTTCCTCACGGCAGAATAGTTAGCAAGGTTAGATCACATGGAGTACAGGGGGAGCTAACCGTTTGGATACAGAGCTGGCCTGAAGGTGGGAGACAGAGGGGGGTAGTGGACAGCTGCCTTCCAGACTGGAGGCCTATGGCCAGTGGTGTACCGCAGGGGACGGTGCTGAGTCTGCTGCTTTTTGTCATTTACACAAATGGTTTGGAGGTGAGCGTAGGAGGTATGGTTCGCAGATGAAATCAAAATTGTAGTGGACAGTGAAGGAGGCTACCTCACAGTACAGCAGGACCTTGATCAGATGGGCCGATGGGCCGACATTTGGCAGATGGAGTTTAATTTAGAAAAATGTGGGGTGCTGCATTTTGGAAAGGCAAATCAGGGCAGGGCTTAATGGTAAAGTCCTGGGGAGTGTTGCTGAACAAAGGGACCTTGGAGCGCAGGTTCATAGTTTCTTGAAAGTGGAGTTGCAAGTAGTCAGGGCGGTGAGGAAGGTGTTTGGGACGCTTGCCCTTATTGGTCAGTGCAATGAGTGTAGGAGTTGGGAGGTCATGTTGCAGCTGTACAAGGTGCCGGTGAGGCCACACCTGGAGTACTGTGTACAATTTTGGACTCCTTATTTGAGAAAGGATGTAGTGCAGAGGAGATTCACTAGATTGATTCCAAGAGTCATGAGCGTTGGCTTAAGAGCAGAGTCTGAATAGACTGGGATTATATTCATTGGAATTTAGAAGAATGCGGGGGTTCTTACAGAAACATGTAACATTATGAAGAGAATAGATAAGATAGGAGCAGGGAGGTTGTTTCCACTGGTGAGTGAAACTAGAATGAGGGGGCAGAGCCTCAAAATAAGTGGGGGAGCAGATTTAGGGCGGAGTAGAGGAGAAAATTCTTCACCCAAAGGGTTGTGGAATTTCCAGTGAATGAGGTGGGGCTTCCCTATTGAATGTTTTTAAAACTGCGATAGATAATTTTCTGAACAGTAAAGGAATTAAGGGTTGTGGTGAGAGTATGGGCAATGGAACTGAGGCCATAAAAAGATCAGCCATGATCTTACTGAATGGTGAGCAGCTTCGAATGGCCAGATGGTCTACTCCTGTTTCTGGTTCTTATATCTTTATGTTCTACAGTGTTTAAATAAATTGTTTTTTTGATCATTGAGCGGCTTGACCAGTTGCGTCACATCTGGAACATGCGCTCCACACCCTACCAGTAAAACCATAAAAATTTAACATTTTGAGTGGGCCTGGTCTGGACCATAACAGATGTTCCGAAAGGAAGTGAGCCTGGGGAATTAATGACAGAAGATAATAAATGGCAGGAGAAGTTTGCATCAGACCTCCCAACGGAGGGTTAGTGCCACCTTTTCCAAAATAGTTTGTATATTCGGAAACAGACAAACTTAAGAAGAGATAACGGGAACTGCAGGTGCTGGAGAATCCGAGATAACAAGGTGTGGAGCTGGATGAACACAGCAGGCCAAGCAGCATCTCAGCAGCACAGAAGCTGACGTTTCGGGCCTAGGCCCTTCATCATAACCCCTTTTCTGATCTGATGAAGGGTCTAGGCCCGAAACATCAGCTTTCCTGTTCGGCCTGCTGTGTTCATCCAGCCCCACACTTTGTTAAACTTCAGAAGACCACAATCACAAACTGTCAGCTGGCTTCGCCCAATCCTGCCTGAGCACTGATCCCAACAATTGCAATCTTCCCTTTCTGCTGTTTCTGCTGTTCTTTTCAATAAACCACCAATCCCTTTCTCTCCTGTGGACAGCAAGATATACCTTCCCTCCATTGTTAATGCCTTTAAGCAAAGCCAGGCTTTGCACTGGGTTAAGCCCAGCTCACGTGCACACAGCATGATTAGGAAGGCATTTCGCGCACTTACCTTCCTTGCTCAGACCTTTTGAGTACAGGAGTTGGGACGTCACATTGAGGTTGTACAGGACATTAGTGAGGTGTCTTCTGGAGCACGGTGTCCAGTTCTGACTTTAGGAAGGATGTTATTAAGAGGGTTCAGAAAAGATTTACCAGAAACAAAGGGATTGTCAACATCATAGAATCCCTACAGTGCCCTTCAGCCCAACCAGTCTACACTGACCCTCAGGGCATCCCACCCAGTTCCATCCCCCTAAGCTACACATCCCTGAACACTATAGATAGTTTAGCAGCCCTCTAAACAGCATCTTGCCCAGATCCACATCCTACTCTGCATTGTTAAGCCTACGTTTCCCGTGGCTAACCTACCTAGCTTGTACATCGCTGGGTCAAATTAGCATGGCCAATTCTTCCTAAGCTGCACACCTTTGGACTGGGGGAGGAAACCCACACAGACGTGGGAAAGAATGCAAAAACTCAGCGCAGGCGGTCACCTGAGGTGGGGGGTGAGGGGCGGGGAGAACCAAAGCCAGGTCCCTGGTGCTGTGAGGCACCAGCAGTAACCGATGAGCCACCCCAACTTTATGTGAGGTTTAGAAAATCATGAGGGGTACTGATAAGGACAATGGCAGGTGACTTTCCTCAAGGGTGGTGGACTTCAAAACAAGGGGGTATATTTATAAGGTGAGGTGAGAAAGATTTAAAGAAAGGACATACGGGGCAAGATTTTTTTTTTTACACAGAGGGTGGAACATGTGTGCAATGAACTTTCAGAGTAAAGGGTGAATGCAGGTACAGTGACAACATTTAAAAGACTTTTAGATAAGTGCATGAACAGGAAAGGGTTGGAGGGATTTGGGCCAGGACCAGGCAGGTGGGACTGGTTTAGTTTGGGACAATGGTCGGCATGGGCTGGTTGGGCTGAAGGGCCTTTTCCCATGCTGTATGACAGTATAACATCACCAGCATCTCAATTCATCGTAAGCAGGAGCTGTGTCTAGGCCCGAAACGTCAGTTTTCCTGCTCCTCTGACGCTGCTTGGCCTGCTGTGTTCATCCAGCCCCACACCTTGTTATCTTGGATTCTCCAGCATCTGCAGTTCCCATTATCTCTGAGACAATAATTCACTCTGTTTCCTTCTCTCTGTCTCCCTCTCCCTGTATCTCACATTCTCTGGCAATAATCTGCATTGGTTTCCAGGTCAAAACAAAATTAATACAAAATTTTTTGATTTGCTTAAAGATACATATGATCACCATGTTATATCTTCTGGTTCTGGTGCATTAAAACTCCTGGCGCTTTAAGATGCATCATTCGGTGTGTTTAATATGGTTTGCGGTACTGCCTGATCTGAAGGCTGCTCTGCTATTGCTGAGCTTAAAGGAATTGCAAATTCAGAGAAATTGTGCATGCACCATGTCCTCCTTTTGCACTGTAACACACCTGTGGCTCTCGGCTGTGAATGTGGCCACCTGTAGCACTTACACTCTACATCTGTGGTCCCGCATCTACATCTGGGATCCAAGCTCTTTGTAGACCATACACCGAAATATAACATGCCTGCAGCCTGGGTCAGGCAGGCTCGCAGCTGGCGGCTAATGGAAATAACACATGTAAATGTACAGGGTCAGCCAGGAAGTTTGAAGGTTGCGGTATCCAACAGCCCCAAACATACCTTCCAGGTGAAGCAACACTTCACCTGTGCTTCCCAGAGTCTAGTCGACTGCCTTCGCTGCTCACAGTGTGGTCTCCTCTACACTGGGGAAACGAAGCGTAGACTTGGCAACTGCATCGCAGACTGTCTAACGTTCTGATCGCAAAAAAGACCCGAACTATCCGTTCCCTGCCACTTCAATGCACCACCCTGCTCCCCGGCCAACATCTCTGTCTCCGGCTGGCTGCAGTGTTCCAGTGAAGCCCAATGCAAGCTGGAGGAACAACACCTCATTTTCCACTTGGGGACCCTGCAGCCCTCTGAACTCACTATTAAGTTCAATAATTCTAGGGCCTAAACTCCCCCATGTCCCAGCCCCCCAGACCTTGTAACCACACAGCCTGCCCCTACACACCCCACTGTTGTTAGTCACTAACAGTCCCCATTAACAACTGTTCACCCTCCCAGCCTGATCATAGGCAACTCCTTTGTCTGTCCAACTGTCTTTCTCTCTCTTTGGGCTCTATCCTATCGTTTACTCCCTCCCCCACACACCTCCCTATTTTCTGCATATAAACTGACGTTTTCCCAGCTGCAATCAGATCTGAGGAAGGGTCTCTGGACCCGAAACGTCAACTCTGTCTTCTCCTCCACAGATGCTGCCAGACGTGCTGAGATTCTCCAGAAACTTCTGCTTTTGTTCCTGATTTACAGCATCCGCAGTTCTTTTGGTTTTTAGATGGCAGGTTGTGCCTGTTTCGACACAACAAGCTAAGTGACAGCGGTGATCTGCTTCAAATCTCAGGGTAATAGCCTTGACTAGCAACAGCCAAGTGGTGTTATTGTCATTCCAGACACTCCCAGGCAACGTTCTGGTGTCACACATTCAAATCCCACCACGGCAGATGATCAAATCTGAAGTCATCTGAAATTAAGAGTCCTGCGATGATCCCATTGTCGGAAAAACCCACCTGATTGAACAGGGAAGGATGCAGCCATCCTTACCTGGTCTGGGCCTACATGTGACTCCAGACCCACAGCAATATGGCTGACTCCCAACTGCCCCCTGGGTAATTAGGAATGGGGCAATAAATGCTGGACTGGCCAGTGATGTTGGTGCCCTGTGAATGAACAGGAAAAAGGCCTGTTCAAACAATCAGCACCCACCTCCTTGTAAATCTTTTCTCCACCCTTCCCAGTTTAATAACATTCGTCCTATAGCAGAACGATCACAGCTAAGGACAAAACTCCAAATGTGTCCTGATCGCGTTCCTGTACAACCCTACCGTCACGTCCCAACTCCTGTACTCAGAGGTAATGGGAACTGCAGATGCTGGAGAATCCGAGATAACAAAGTGTGAAGCTGGATGAACACAGCAGCCCAAGCAGCATCTCAGGAGCACAATACTGCTTGGCCTGCTGTGTTCATCCAGCTTCACAGATTGTTATCCTGTGCTCAGTGCTCTGACCAATGAAGCCAAACGTACCTGCGCCCCTAGGTCTCTCTGTTTGACAACACTCCCCAGAGTCCCACCATTAACTGTGTAAGTCCCGCCCTGGTTTGTCTTATTAAAGGGCAAAACCTTGCACTTATCTGAAGTAAAATCCATCTGCTATTCCTCACCCCACTGGCCCTGGTGATAAAGATCCTGTCGTACTCTCGGATAACCTTCCTGCTGCCACTATACCACCAATTTTGGTTGCCATCTGCAAATTTACTAATCACGCCTCCTATATTCTCGTCCAAATTGTTTACGTAAATGACGAACATCAGTGGATCCAGCACCAACCCTCGCAGACTAGTCTTGGTCACGGGCCTCCAGTCTGAGCAACCACCCTCTACCTCCACCTCCTATCTCTTACCATCTGGCCAATTTTTTATCCAACTGGCTAGCTCTCCCAAGATCCCGTGTGATCGAACTTTACTGACCAGTGTACCATGCCGAATCTTTTCTAAGACCTTGCTAAAGGCCACGTAGAGGACATCTACTGCCCTTTCTTCATCTATCCTTCTGCTCGCCTCTTCAAAGAACTCAATCAGGTTAGTGAGACACGTCTTCCCACGCTGACTATCCTTTATCAGTCCTCACCTTTCCAAATGCATGTGGATCTTGTCTCTCAGTATTCCCTCCTACAACTTACCCATCACTGATGTCAGGCTCGCCCATCTATAGTTCCCTGTTTTTTTTCTTGCAGACTTTCTTAAATAATGGCCACCCTCCAAGCTTCTGGCACCTCGCCCATGGCTATCAATGATACAAACGTGTCTGCTAGGGGCCTCACAATTTCTTCCCAAGCTTCCAACAAATTCACGGGATACACTTTATCAGGTCCCGTGGATTTATCTACCGTTATGCATTTTAAGACCTCCAGCACCTCTATTTCTGTAATGTGGACTCTTTTCAAGCCATCACTATTTATCTCCCCATGTTCCCTCCACACTGAATACAGATGGGAAATATTTGTTTAGGATCCCATCCACCTCCAGTGGTTCCAGACATAAACAGCCTCATTAATCTCCAAGGTGCCCTATGCTCTCCCTAGTTATTCTTTTCTCCTTAATGTGTTTGCAGAATCTCTTTGGATTCTCCTTAACCCAATCTGCCAAAGCTATCTCATGTCCGCTTTTTGCCTCCTGTTTTACCTCCTTCATGCACTTGTACAACTCTATATTCCTCAAAAGGTTCACATCTTCCAGCTGTCTAAACCTGACATGTTGCCTCCTTCTTTTTCTTGACCAGAGCCTCAATATCTCTCATCATCCGGTGTTCCTGCTCTCGCCAGCCTTGCCCTTCACACTGACATGCTGTCCCTGAAGTCCACTTATCTCGCTTTTGAAAGCCATCCACTTGCCAGATGTCCCTCTACCTGTGAACGGCTTCTCTCAGTTGACTTTTGAAAGTTCCTGCCTAGTACCAGCAAGACTGGGCTCGCCTCAGTAGAGAGCTTTTAACATGTAGACCGGGCCCGTCCTTTTCCATAGCTGTTTTAAAAATTATAAAATTATGGTCACAGGCCCTAAAGTGGTCTTCCAATAATAACTCCCTCACTTGACCTGCCTTATATCCCAAAAGGAGGACAACTATTACCCCCATCTCCGGTGTGGCTATTGACATATTGATGGAGAAAGGTTTCTTGAACACACTTGAACAAATTCCTCCCTATCCAAGCCACTGTGAAAGTTCCAGACTATGTTTGGAAAGTTAAAAAAAACCCTTTTTATTAGTGGAATGAGAGCGTCACTGGCTAGGTCAGCATTTATTTGCCCATCCCTAATTGCCCCAGAGGGCAGTTAAGAGTTAGCCACATTTGGAGTCACATGTAGGCCAGACCAGGTAAGGATGGCAGTTTCCTTCCCTAAAGGACATCAGTGAACCAGATGGGTTTTCCCTGGCAATCAACAATGGATTCATGGTCATCATTAGATTCTTAATTCCAGACATTTATCGGCTATTGTTATTCTTACACCCACCTGCGATCTCACTACATATTCGGTCTTCGCTTACCACCAAAGTGTTCTTACGTCTCAGTTTCACTGGGATAGCTTCACTGGACAATCCCCTAGGAATTGATGTTTTCACCAATCAGAAACACCACTCTCCCTATTCTCTTATAGAATCCCTACAGTGTGGAAGCAGGCCATTCAGCCCATCGAGGCCACACTAGCCCTCCAAACAACATCCCCCTGACCCTCCCCATTCCTGTATTTCTCAATCCACCCAGCCTCTCCGCTATGATTGGCCGATACATGAATGGGCGGGGCCTATACGGATGATTGGCAGGGGGGAGAGACTGCCGATTGGTTCAAATGTCGGAAGCCCTTGTAGATGCACAAGGGGGCGGACCGGAAATGAGAGATCTGGACTACGATTGGTCAAATGGGATGATGATTGGCATGACGAAGCTGCCTCCGATTGGCCAACATCCGTGTATAGGCGGTACGCAGCGCAGTTCATCTGACAGTGACGAATTATGATTGGCCTTACGGGGGTAAGCGGGCCTAATGGGTGATTGATAGCGAACTGGACGGGCCTTGATAGGTGAGGGAGTGTCGGTTTGTGAATAACAGGGGCTCTGAATGGCCGAGAGCATGAAGGGGCGGGACCAATGGGTGACTGAAAGCCCGAAACGGGTAGGTGGGTCAAAGTAATGATTGACATTGATGAAGAGTAGCTCCGATTGGCCCTGGTTGGAGCGGGCGTGTCGGTCTGTGATTGACAGTGCCGCGGCGCGTACCCATTGGCCCTAACCGGAGAAGGCGGGCAGATTGGGGCAGCAGCCTCTCTCCGGATGGCCCCCAGGCGGAGAGGGCGGATCGTTTAGTGATTGACAGGACGGTAGCCGAATGCTATCGGCTAGGATAGGCAGAGGGGCGGTGTCCGCTGTGATCGACGTGTTCTGATTGGCCGGGAAGGGATGGGGTGAATCCAGGAGCTGTCAGCCCCCGGGGTCAGAAGATGGCGTCAAGCGGAGCCGGCACCGGTTCCGGCACCGGCGGGGGCTCCGAGCGAAGAGACAGGAGCTGGGGTAAGAGTGAGAGAGTGTTATGGGGGATATTGACCTGGAGGGGTATTGAGGGCCGTGTGGATGGTGAGAGAGAGAGACCTACATCACCCAACCCCCTCCCCCCTCCCCAGGCTTCTCCATCGCCACCCAGAAAACACGGGCTGGGGCTGCTGGTTGCCAGGGAAACCGAGGTTCTGGTTGTCAGGGACACGGGTTGTGGGGTTCAGGTTGCCAGGGACACCAGGATTCTGGTTGCCAGGGACACCAGGATTGTGGTTTTGGTTGCCAAGGAAACTGAGATTAGGGTTTTGGTTGCCTGGGAAACTGGGTTTGGGTTCTGGTTGTCAGGGATTCTAGTGGAGCGTGTGTTATCTGGTTCCCAGGATAGTTGGGGATTCTGGTTTCCAGAAAAACCTGAGGTAAGCAGTCCTGGTTGTAGGGGTAGTTAGACCAGGTCTCTGCACTTAGTTTAAATTTCAAACATGCACTTTATTCATGAAAAAATGTCTTCATACACATGCATAATCAGTAGAGCAGTTCAACTCTGTAGAGTCGATGTTTGTCTTGGTGTGTCCCAGGGAACAGACCGTAGAGCATAGAGCCCTGTATCACAGAGGTGCTTGGGACGGCCCTCGACACAAACCACTGCATCTTACTCCAGACTTCCTTTGCAAAGGCACATTCCAGAAAGAGATACGTGATGAGGCATTCTGCCAAGTGACTTTGACAGCCTGCTCAGGGAACCACGCAACAGGATCCACACTCTCCATCTCCCTCAGGGTCTCAGGGACACTACATGCCGACCACTTCTTGATGGATCTGTGGTCAAAGGTGTTTATTTTTGCAAATTTCTCCACGAAGGACAGGTGATATGGAATGGTCCAACTACCTGGAGCATTCCATGGTAACAAGGCTAGTCCTATCCTTCACAACACCAGCAACAGGTAAAACCTCAGTATGTTAGTGACACTTAGTGTTTGTATACCGAGAGTCTACACAGTTTAATGCAGCCACACACAATGGTGGCCATCAGAATGAGGGCAGCATTGAATACATTCATTCCCCGCACCCCCCCATCCAGAGTTTTGTATGTGGTGCCCTTGCAGACATGGTCCACTTTGGACCTCCAGATGAAGTGGAAAATGTCTCAGGTAACTGCAACAGTGCACATTGTGGGAATGGGCTTCACCTGCTCCATGTACATTAGCAGAGGCAGTGCCGCAAACCTGATGGCCAGGTTCTTACCCTGAATGGAGAAGGAGCGGTGCTTCCAAAAACCCAGTTTCTGCCTTACCTGGGTGGAAGACATCACCAAAGTTTTCATACATGCTCCAGCCCCTCCGAACCATATTCCGAAAACCTTCAAGTAATCTGTTCTGAAAATGAAGGGGATAAAGGGCCAGTCGGCCCAGTTTCCAAAGAACATGGCCTCGCTCTTGCCTCGATTTACCTTGGCTCCCGAGGCCCGTTCAAACTCGTGCAGATTCTCATGGGACTGAACGCTGACAGTGGATCTGCGCAGAAAGTGGTGATGTCATCCATGTACAGGGAGGCTTTGACCTGCAGGCCTCTGCCCCCTGGAATAGACACCCCTCTCAGGCTCACATCCTTCCTGATGGACTCAACACACACACAAGGCAGGAGAAAGCAGTCAGCCCTGTCTGACTCCGGATCTGATTCCCACTCATTGATTGAGACTGCACTAATGATGTTGGTGTAGAGCAGTCGGATCGAATTGCAGATTCTCTCCCCAAAGCCTGTTTTGGAGAGCATGTCCCATAAGTAGGTGTGAGATATTCTGCCAAAGACCTTCTCCTGGTCCAGGCTGATGAGGCAGGTGATCATCCACCCCCTGTCCTGTATGAAAGTGATTATATCCCTGAGGAGCACGGGACTGTCAGAGATCATCCTGCCCGATGCAGCACAGGTTTGGTCAGGGTGAATCGCCGATCCCAGAACATGCCTGACTCAGTTAACGGGGATCTGAGACGGGATTTTGTAGTCTGCATTCAGCAATAAGAGTGTTGTCAATTTCAAATTCCTCTCTCTCTCCCCCTTCCACTTGTAGATGAGGGTGATGATTCCTCATGGATTCAGTCATGGTACCTGCCAGAAGCATATTTTCACACACCTTCAGCACGCCGTGGCCAATCAGATCCCACAGAGTTGAATACAACTCGGTCGGGAAGCCTTTGCTTCCAGGATTTTATTCCTTTCCAGTCATCCAGAGATAACGGCTGGCCCAGCCTCTCCCACACACTGCTATCTAAGATCTCAGTGACAGAGGACAGGAACAACTGGGAAGCCACACTGTATGTGGGCTTCATGTCGTACAATCTGGTATAAACAGATATGCTGATCCTCAGGCTGAGGGGATGTTACCGAAGCTGTGGTGCAGTGGGTACCCCTTGGTTCCCGATGCTGGAGATTGGATTTCACCAGGGCCTCTTGGGACGTCCGGCGTTTCTAGGATGGTTGTGGGGTTGGGGGGGTTGGGGGAGGGGCAGCGCGGCGTGTGTGTTCCTCCCCTTCTCCCCCATGGTGCTGGGCTGTGCTGTGCTTCCTTTTTATTGTTGGTGGCCATCCCTCTGCATGGGTTTCATCGTCAGAGCAGCTGCTGGTGTGTCCAGCATGCAGTTGCCTCTTATCTTTCTGCTGTTGTCCGGGGGCGGGGGCGGGATGGGTACCGTCAGCATGTTTTCCTTTTCTGGTTGTTTCTCACTGGTATCCACTCCCCAGCCTCCCTTTGCTTCCTCCTTCTTCATTGACTCTGCTCTGTTCAAGTGGAGGCTGGTTCAGTTGTTGTGCCTCCACACTGGCTACATTTTCTTCCTCTCTGGCCTGTCTCTGTCTTTCGGTGCCCGCTGTTTCAGTTCTCTTGCTTGAGGGTGGCAGTTTACTGTCCTCTAGGAGCCCATGGCTCCTATTGCCACTTCTGGCTGCCCGAGCATACGTGCTATCCCCTACACCCCCCGCCCCCCCACCACCTTGAAAAGCTGGCCTCCTTCCCCACACAGGTTGCAGCTCTTGGACTCCTTGCATTCCTTAGCCAGGTGGCCTTTCTGTTTGCTTTTCTTGCAGACAGTCACTTTGCAGTCCACTGCCATGTGCCCTGACTTCCCACAGGTTTGGCGTACTCTTGGGTGCCTCGTGTACAGGTAGCTGTGCTATAACGCATGTTTCATTTACACGAATTGGCTGTAATGCGATTAACGAATAGTGTACGCTGTTTGGACAACGCAAACTTTCTACTGTCGAGGGATAATGATTTCCGCAGTAGTGTGAGGTCACACAAAAGTGCAACTATCACCTGTAAGTCAGGAAGCCTCGGCTGCTCCAATCACGAAGCTAGAGAATGTTATCGTTAACATCCCCCTTCAGTGTTACCTTGACCTGCCGCTTGCTGGCCCAGATTCCAAAGGGGTCCACTATGTCAGTGGCCTCTTTCAAGCTGTACATTCCTTCCCAGACGGTCAGGGCTTCTGTCAGCAAGTAGAGGTTGTTCTAGAATCCCTACAGTATGGAAACAGGCCATTTGGCCCAACAAATCCCAGGAATTGAACCCGGGTGCCTGGCACTGTAAGGCAGCAGTGCTAACCACAGAGCTATTATGCTGCCATATGTTCTTATGGATTGTGACAAACTGGGCTTCTTTGTGTAGGGAGAATGGATGATGGTGCTACAGACAACTTGGAGAGGGGTCCATCACCTCCTTCCTCCTCAGATACCTTCAGGAGTGTGAACCACCATCACCCCCCTCCCTCCCCCCCCCCCCCCCAAACACACACACACACACACACACACACAAACACACACAGGAGAAATCCTGCAGACAGAAAATATCTGCTGCTTGGAACCCACAGCAATCCAGGAGGGCTCTCCTCATGGTGAAGGTCCGGTCAACCAGTGACCCTTTTGTCGCTTTCTTCAGTCAGCCCAGCAGTTTTGTGATCACCTGTCCGAGGGAATGGGTATGAGCAGAAGCCATGGCATTCCATTGCTAGGTGACTGTGGGCAGATAACCCTTGAACCACCAGTGCATCTCCTGGCTGTTTCCATTCCAGAGCTGCTCTGATGTTTATTTTTGAGGCAGCGTGGTGTTCTGCTCTGACTTCAAGAGCTGGTCCAGGGCTTCCCTCCTGCCGTCCAGCACTGCAGTTAGTTGGGATTGACATAGGGTTCTGGGAGAGCGAGCAGGATGGTGGGATTACACTGACATTGATATAGGACTCTGGAAGAGAGACTGGTACAGTGAGATTACACGAAGATTAATACAGAGCCGTAGGAGAGATAAGAGGGTTGTTGGTTCAAGGCCAGACTATCCCTGGCTTTGTGCCTGGATGTTGAGTACAGTTTCAGAATACCGTAGGCACTGCTCCTGAGTGTGCGGTATAGTTTTGGGATACTGCAGGCACTGTTCCTGGGTGCCGGGTACAGTTTTGGGATACAGCAGGCACTGTTCCTGGGGGTAGGGTACAGTTTTAGGATACTGCAGGCACTGTTCCTTGGGGTGGGGTACAGTTTTAGGATACAGCAGGCACTGTTCCTTGGGGTGGGGTACAGTTTTGGGATACTGCAGGCACTGTTCCTGGGTGTCGGGTACAATTTTGGGATACTGTAGGCACTGTTCCTGGGTGCTGGGTACAGTTTTGGAATACTGTAGGCACTGTTCCTGTGTGCGGGGTACAGTTTTGGGATGCTTCGGGCACTGTTCCTGGGGGTGGGGTAAGTTTTGGGATACTGCAGGCACTGTTCTTGTGTGCTAGGTACAGTTTTGGGATACTGCAGGCACTGTTCCTGTGTGCTAGGTACAGTTTTGGGATACTGCAGGCACTGTTCCTGTGTGCTAGGTACAGTTTTGGGATACTGCAGGCACTGTTCCTGGGTGCTAGGTACAGTTTTGGAATACTGTAGGCACTGTTCCTGTGTGCGGGGTACAGTTTTGGGATACTGCAGGCACTGTTCCTGTGTGCTGGGTACAGCTTTGGGATACTGTAGGCACTGTTCCTGGGTGCTGGGTACAGTTTTGGGATACTGCAGGCACTGTTCCTGTGTGCTGGGTACAGTTTTGGAATACTGTAGCCACTGTTCCTGTGTGCCGGATACAGTTTGGTGATACTGTAGGCACTGTTCCTGTGTGCCAGGTACAGCTTTGGGATACTGTAGGCACTGTTCCTGTGTGCCAGGTACAGTTTTGTGATACTGCAGGCACTGTTCCTGTGTGCCAGGTACAGTTTTGTGATACTGTAGGCACTGTTCCTGTGTGCCGGGTACATTTTTGTGATACTGCAGGCACTGTTCCTGTGTGCCAGGTACCGTTTTGGGATACTGCAGGCACTGTTCCTGGGTGCCGGGTACAGTTTTGTGATACTGCAGGCACTGTTCCTGGGTGCCGGGTACAGTTTTGTGATACTGCAGGCACTGTTCCTGTGTGCCAGGTACCGTTTTGGGATACTGCAGGCACTGTTCCTGTGTGCCAGGTACAGTTTTGTGATACTGCAGGCACTGTTCCTGTGTGCCAGGTACAGTTTTGTGATACTGCAGGCACTGTTCCTGTGTGCCAGGTACAGTTTTGTGATACTGCAGGCACTGTTCCTGTGTGCCAGGTACAGTTTTGTGATACTGTAGGCACTGTTCCTGTGTGCCGGGTACATTTTTGTGATACTGCAGGCACTGTTCCTGTGTGCCAGGTACCGTTTTGGGATACTGCAGGCACTGTTCCTGGGTGCCGGGTACAGTTTTGTGATACTGCAGGCACTGTTCCTGGGTGCCGGGTACAGTTTTGTGATACTGCAGGCACTGTTCCTGTGTGCCAGGTACCGTTTTGGGATACTGCAGGCACTGTTCCTGTGTGCCAGGTACAGTTTTGGGATACTGCAGGCACTGTTCCTGTGTGCCAGGTACAGTTTTGTGATACTGCAGGCACTGTTCCTGTGTGCCAGGTACAGTTTTGGGATACTGCAGGCACTGTTCCTGTGTGCCAGGTACAGTTTTGTGATACTGCTGGCACTGTTCCTGTGTGCCGGGTACAGTTTTGTGATACTGCAGGCACTGTTCCTGGGTGCCGGGTGCAGTTTTGGGATACTGCAGGCACTGTTCCTGTGTGCCGGGTACAGTTTTGTGATACTGTAGGCACTGTTCCTGTGTGCCAGGTACAGTTTTGTGATACTGCAGGCACTGTTTCTGTGTGCCGGGTACAGTTTTGTGATACTGCAGACACTGTTCCTGGGGTACAATGTGAAGTAACTGTTGAATCATTATCTGGATGCCAGTCTTTGTCTGTTAACTCTCTTTTCCAAAGGCCTACCTACTCTGTCATGCCAACTTGGACTTAAGTTGGTTTGAATTCATCCCGTTCAGATATTTTCTAATCAGCTCCTAGGCAAGTCGGACATAAACCCAAGCCTCCCGGTTCTGAGGTCACCACATTCCCGCTGCCCTCCAAGAGCCCTCTTTTAACCTGTTTATCCACATCAATGTGATTTTTACACATCTTGTTTCTCCCCTCTCAATAAAAGTTGGGAGAGTGTGCACGTGTCTGCAAATGAGTCACTGGGCTGTCCTTGGAACTGTGCTATCAGGCCACAGGGAATGTGTGCAGCTTCATAATTTACTCATGCAGTGAGATAAAAGGGTGAAGGGCATTCAGACAGTCAGCATTGAGCTGTCAGACTTAGAAGAAAGGAACCTGTGCTCGCTGTGTCTCAGAACCATCAAAGGGTAAATTCAAGCACTCCTGCTTCCCTCACCGTGACAGTCTTCCAGGGATCAGAGGTAAAATTAATCTGCCATCATCTGTTCAGTCAGAGGAGGTGTCCAAGCATCACTGCCAAAGGCTGTGATCTGTGACCTGCCTTTAGCAGCCCCTGCTTGCACTGCTGTAGCCTGTGCGATGTTGGCTCACCTACTGTACTGCCGTTGGGGAGATGGGGAGGGAGAGAGAGAGGGAGGGGAATATGGCGATGGGAGAAGGTGGAGAGAGAGAGAGAGAGAGAGAGAGAGAGGGAAGGGGAGCAGGAGAGCAGGAGAGAAGGGGAAGGGGAAGTGGGGACATGGAGAGAGAGAGATTTAGGGAGATGTCGTGGGGGAGAGGTGGTGAGAAAGAGAGTGGGAATGGAAGATTGCGATGGGGAGAGAAAGATGTGGGGAGTGGATGAGAGAATGGGGAGCCAGTGAGGGGCAGCGTTGGAGAGAAGACAGATTGTCCTGGTTTTGACTGAACGATGTAGGGGGAAGGGCTCATATATGTCAAAGTCAGGAAGATGTGTGACTTTGGAAGGCCCATTCTTTTTTTCATGTCCCCTCTCTCTCCTATCTTTTACAGTAACCTTTTCTTTCCGTCTCTCCTGGTTTCCCACAGCATTTTTCTCTTCTCACCACGAATTTGTCCCATTCCCTCCATCTTATCATTAATGTTTCCCCTTCTTCCTAGGATTCCTGGATCCATCATCACCGCCGTCCCCTCCCCAATGTGACACATAATCCTGTATCAATTTACAAACAGCTCTTATTCTTCCCACCTCCCCTTCCCTAAACTGAATTAATTGCAGATTAATCCCTTGTCATACATTCTCCTCAAATCCACATACCAATCCACAAACTAATCCTGCAGCCCCACCCTGTCCCTGTAACCATCTATCAATCTCTAAACTAATCCTGCAGCCCCATTCTCTCCCCATAGCCCTACATCAATCCCCAAACAAATCCTGCAGCCCCATTCTCTCCCCATAGCCCTACATCAATCCCCAAACTAATCCTGCAGCCCCATTCTCTCCCCATAGCCCTACATCAATCCCCAAACTAATCCTGCAGCCCCATTCTCTCCCCATACCCCTACATCAATCCCCAAACTAATTCTACACCCCCGTTCTCTCCCCATAGCCCTACATCAATCCCCAAACTAATCCTACACCCCCATTCTCTCCCCATAGCCCTACATCAATCCCCAAACTAATCCTACACCCCCATTCTCTCCCCATAGCCCTACATCAATCCCCAAACTAATCCTACACCCCCATTGTCTCCCCATAGCCCTACATCAATCCCCAAACTAATTCCACTGCCCCACTGATTCCCCTTAGCCCTACATCAATTCCCAAACTAATCCCACTGCCTTGCTGTCTCCCCTGCTCTATTTCAGGCATAAAATAATTCTACTGCCCTACTTTCTCCCCTTAGTCCCATATAAATTACCAATCAATCTCACTACCTTGCTCCCCTCATCTCCCTGCATCATCTGGAAGAGCATGGCTTGATCAAATACAGTCAACACGGCTTTGTGAGGGGTAGGTCATGCCTTACAAACCTTATCGAGATTTTTGAGGATGTGACTAGAAAGCTTGATGAGGGTCGAGCTGTGGATGTGGTGTATATGGACTTCAGTAAGGCATTTGATAAGGTTCCCCATGGTAGGCTCATTCAGAAGGTCAGGAGGAATGGGATACAGGGGAACTTAGCTGCTTGGATACAGAATTGGCTGGCCAACAGAAGACAGCGAGTGGTAGTAGAAGGAAAATATTCTGCCTGGAAGTCAGTGGTGAGTGGGGTTCCACAGGGCTCTGTCCTTGGGCCTCTACTGTTTGTAATTTTTATTAATGACTTGGACGAGGGAATTGAAGGATGGGTCAGCAAGTTTGCAGACGACACAAAGGTCGGAGGTGTTGTTGACAGTGTAGAGGGCTGTTGTAGGCTGCAGCGGGACATTGACAGGATGCAGAGATGGGCTGAGAGGTGGCAGATGGAGTTCAACCTGGATAAATGTGAGGTGATGCATTTTGGAAGGTCGAATTTGAAAGCTGAGTACAGGATTAAGGATAGGATTCTTGGCAGTGTGGAGGAACAGAGGGATCTTGGTGTGCAGATACATAGATCCCTTAAAATGGCCACCCAAGTGGACAGGGTTGTTAAGAAAGCATATGGTGTTTTGGCTTTCATTAACAGGGGGATTGAGTTTAAGAGTCGTGAGATCTTGTTGCAGCTCTATAAAACTTTGGTTAGACCGCACTTGGAATACTGCGTCCAGTTCTGGTCGCCCTATTATAGGAAAGATGTGGATGCTTTGGAGAGGGTTCAGAGGAGGTTTACCAGGATGCTGCCTGGACTGGAGGGCTTATCTTATGAAGAGAGGTTGACTGAGCTCGATCTCTTTTCATTGGAGAAAAGGAGGAGGAGAGGGGACCTAATTGAGGTATACAAGATAATGAGAGGCATAGATAGAGTTGATAGCCAGAGACTATTTCCCAGGGCAGAAATGGCTAGCACGAGGGGTCATAGTTTTAAGCTGGTTGGTGGAAAGTATAGAGGGGATGTCAGAGGCAGGTTCTTTACACAGAGAGTTGTGAGAGCATGGAATTCGTTGCCAGCAGCAGTTGTGGAAGCAAGGTCATTGGGGTCATTTAAGAGACTGCTGGACATGTATATGGTCACAGAAATTTGAGGGTGCATACATGAGGATCAATGGTCGGCACAACATTGTGGGCTGAAGGGCCTGTTCTGTGCTGTACTGTTCTATGTTCTATGTTCTATTCCCAAAGTAATTCCAACTGCTGTGTATAATTCCCAAACCAATCCCACTGTCCCGCTATCCCCATCGGTCTGCCAGTAGAGCTGTAAAGTAAAATGTCACAAACAATTCAGATGATGGGGAAAAGTTTGTAAGTCGAAAGAGAAAAGTCAAGGACATTGAGTTACACAGCAATCTGCTCAAAAAATAAAGCAAGTGTGTGGCAGGGGAGGGTGAAGAATGCTAAACAGGGAAAGATTGTCAGAAGTTTAAAATTTATAGACGTTTTATCAGAATGCACAAAGCGTTTCTAACAGTGTGGACAAATCGATTGCACAAACCAAGATGAATGAGTTTGATTTAATGTCATTGTCACAGATGGCCAAATATTAGAAATTCTTTGCACAGCAAGAGTCCATTCAGCCTGCTGTGCTTTTGCAAGCTGTTCATTGAATCATTATAGAATGTTGTGGTTGGTGGGCTCGCCGAGCTGGTTTATTGTTCCGCAGATGTTTTGTTACCGTGCTACCATGCACAGTAACGAAACATCTGCAGAACAACAAACCAGCTCGGCGAGCCCACCAACTTCAACACCCACAACCCGAGCTACAAATCTACTCCAAAACCTTCGACGTTATAGAATCTGTATGGTGTGGAAGCAGGCCATTCAGCCCATCAAATCCACACCAACTTCCGAAGAGCATCCCGCCCAGACCCACCCTATCCATGGCTAACCCACCTAGCCTGCACATTCCTGTACACTATGGGCAATTTAGCATGGCCAATCCACCCTAACCTGCACATATTTGGGCTGTGCAAGGAAACCCCTGCACAGACACTGGGAGAATGTGCAAACCCCGCACAGACAGGCTCCCAAGGCTCAAATTGAACCTGGATCTCTGGTGCTGTGAATTAGTAATGCTGACCACTGAGCCACTGTGCTGTCCACCCCCCCCCCCCGCCCTTTTTTTTGTATCAAATCTGTAGACCTCAGTCTCCCTTTCACTTGAGCTGTCTGAGTTCACTTTGAGATTTGTGAACACCACACACAGAATCTCTGCAGTGGACCAAACACACCTAATTCCACTCTGCGGCTTTTGGCTCATTGCTCTGTGGATTGAAACACTTTGAGCGAATGACCAAGTGTGTTTTTTTTTAATGTATGACCAGGGCTACAGCCTCTACCTTTCAGGCACAGAGTTCCCAAATCACCCCACCACCCTCAGAGTGGTTGGGGGGGTCAAGAAAAATTCACTTCCACCACACTCTCCACATCTTTCTGTAAGTGATTTCAAATTCACACTCCCCAGAACATTGGTGTCTCTGCTGAGGGGAGCATTACCCGCTCTTTCTTAGCTGCCCATTAATTTACAAGTTCCAATTAAACTCGATGGGCCAAATAACCTGCTTCCACACTTTAGGGAGTCTGTGTTACTGCTTAGGTTCCTCATTTCCAAAGAAGTTGGACCTGATTAAAGGAACTGAGTGGAATCCGTCCAAGTCTATTGATGCTGCAAAGTTAGGTGGGGAAATGAGCTGAGAGAAGAACATGTAGAGACTGGAAAGGGCATGTGGCTGGGTTCAGTGCAAGGAAGTGCCAGATGGCATATGAAACAGGGAAGTGTTAAGGTCGCACAATGGAATGTCACTGTTCAGACAGACTTGGGTGTCTGTGTGTACAGAAGTGTTGCACTCACTGAAAGTGATTGGAAAGACAAATGGTATGTTAGCCTTTATTGCAGAGGTGTTCACGAGTAAAGAATTCTTGGTACGGTTTTATGAGGCATTGTTGACAGCTGAGCTGGAGGGCTATGTTTAGTGGTTTGACGCTGTATCAGAGGAAAGACAGAAGCATGTGAAATATGAGCCAACGTCGACCATTTAGCCTCTCATGCCCGTTATTGAATGTTGTAGAGATGCCGGTGTTGGACTTGGGTGGACCAGGTTAGAAATCACACAACACCAAGTTATAGTCTAACAGGTTTATTTGAAAACACAAGCTTTTGGAGTAGGGACTAACACCTGAATTAGGACTGAGGCTCCGAAAGCTTGTTTTCAAACAAACCTGTTGAACTATGACCTGGTATCGTGTGATTTCTGACTCTGTTATTGAATGGCAGAGGAAGCACAAGGGGTGGGGAAGGGGCTGTGTGACCTCCTGCCTCTGTTTGTTATGTTGAGTTTGCAGGTCTATGATTGACATCGAGAATGACACATTGCATTATTTAACACCACCTCTACGTGGAGACAGGTCCAAAGGTGCTTTGCAGATGTGTAATCAGGCAGAAAAGGCTGAGGCAATCTATCGGAATTTGCTTCACCGCCTACAGGAGAGAAGAAGAGAATCTGAGTGGGGAGACTGATACCAGCTATTGCATTGCTTTCACTATTGCTGTCTTTGTCTACCCACGGAGCTGTGCCAGGGCATGAATTAGTCACGAGCACAGTTATGGCCCTTGTTCCTTGTTTACTGGCTTGCGACCGATGTGGCAGCTCATCAATGTCTCGGGAGCCTCTCTTCATGATCAGACAATGGCAGGCAAATGATGTAGCCTCTGTTCCTTGACCTTCACAATACTGTCCACCCCCGACACAACTGCCCAGGATCCATTTAAACGGTTTAATAGTTAGAGTTGCACCGTCTGCTGGAAGTCTCCAGTGTGTCTTTGCTGTCATAGACCTGGACAGTTCCATTCCTCTTAGGGCTCAGGTCCCATTCAGTGCTGTGCCTCAGCCCAAGTAAAACTCTACTGGCCATAACTTCACTCACCTCAAGTCCTCCGCACTATCCATCTGCACTCCCCATCTGGGAACACATCAGTTTTAAGGTTTTAATCCTTGTTTATAAATCCCACTCTGTTAGCCTTACCAGCTACACAAATCCCATACCTGGAACCTCCTCCGAGATTCAGGAATTCCCTTACTAAATCTCTGCCTCTCTCTCTCTCTTCCCTCTTTTGAGATGCTCTTAATATCTTCTTCTTTAACCAAGGTTTTGCTCACCATCCTGACATCTCCTCAATTTAGTTTTTATTCATTCCCGGTTACGGGCACGTTTATTGTCCATCCCGAGATTCCCCTTGGGAAGCTGCTTTCTTGATCCACCACTCTCTAAGTGTTGTAGGTAGACCCACAGTGCTTTTGAGGAGGTGGGGTGGGGGTGTGGGAGGTTGCGTTCATGAATTTTCACCCCAGGACAATAAGGAAACGTGATGTAGTTCCAAGTCAAGATGGTGTGTGGCTTGGTAGTGTTCCCATCTATCTGTTTTCCCCTGTTGTTCTAGGTGGTAGATTTGAAACGTGCTGTTGGTAGCTTGCTGCAGGGCATCTTGTCGATGGTATGCACTGCCTCTACTGAGCATCAGCTGTCAAAGGAGTGAATGGAGATGGTAATGGATGTGGTGCCAATCAAGCGGGCTAGTTCGAGTCAGGAGTTTAGTGCCATGCCATTGAAATCCTAGCCTCTGGCCACTTCTTGTAGCAACTATTTATACGGCTATTCCAAGGCAGTTTCTGATCGTCGTTGCTAATGGGGGATTTAGTGATGGTAATGCCATTGAACATCAAGGGGTACATATTCTCTTGTTGGAGATGGTCATTGCCTGGCATTTGTGTGGCATGAATGTCACTTGCCACTTGTCAGCCTTAGCCCGGATATTGTTCAGGTCTTGCTGCACCTGGACATGGACTGCTTCAGTATCTGAGGAGGCATGACTCAAAGTTGAGTAGGAGGGTGAACTGTAGGAAAGATGCAGAGATGCTGCAGTGTGATTTGGATGAGTTGAATGGGTGGGCAAATGCATGACAGGTTTGGATAAATGCAAGCTTTTCCACTTAGGGAGAAAAACCCAGGAAGGCAGATTATTATCTGAATGGTTGTAGATCAGGAAAGTGGGGGAGGGGTGCAATGAGGCAAAGGGTATGTTGGCCTTCATAGTAAGAGGATTGGAGTACACAAACAGACACGTCTTGCAGGAATTAGATGGGGCCTTGGTGAAACCACACCTGGAGCACTATAATAAAATGTGAGGCTGGATGAACACAGCAGGCCAAGCAGCATCTCAGGAGCACAAAAGCTGACGTTTCGGGCCTAGACCCTTCATCAGAGTCTAGGCCCGAAACGTCAGCTTTTGTGCTCCTGAGATGCTGCTTGGCCTGCTGTGTTCATCCAGCCTCACATTTTATTATCTTGGAATCTCCAGCATCTGCAGTTCCCATTATCCCTGGAGCACTATATGCAGTTTTGGCCTCCTTAATATGAGGAAGGATGCTCCAGCACAGGGAAGGTTTACCAGACTGATTCCTGGGATGGTAGGACTGACATAAGAAGAGAGACTGGATCAATGAGACCTATGTTCACTGCAGTTGAGAAGAATGAAGGGGATCTGAAAATGTATGAAATTCGAACAGGACAAGAAAGGGCAAACACAGGAAGTATGTTCCTGGAGTCCAGAACTAAGAGTCACTGTCTAAGGATAAGGAGTAGCCCCTGTAGAACTGAGATGAGGAGAAATGTCTTCACCCAGAGAATGGGGAGCCTGTGGAATTCTCTGCCACAGAAATTGTTTGAGGCCAAAATATTGAATACCTTCAAGAAGGAGTTGGGTATTCTTCTTAGGGGTAAAGGGATGATTATGGGAGCAGGGTACAGAGTTGGATGATTAGCCATGATCATATCAAACAGTGGAGCAGGCTCGAAGGGCCAAATGACCGACTCCTGTTCCTGTTTCCTACATTTCTGTTCCCAGTCTGTGTTTAGAGACACCATTTAATTCACAGTAAGTGGGTACAGTTAGTCCTAAGCTTCCTCATTATTCGTTCAACAACTCCCTTGGGATGGCCACAAATGAAAATAATTATTCAGCCAAAACCTTAATTAGTGAATGCACTGCTCAAAAATAGCGATACTGCAAGTGAGCCAATTACAATCATAACAAGTCTTTAATAAACAAATATGTGAGGACATGAAAGGAGGCAGTAAGTCGACCTTGACTCTCACATTGTACACTTCAAACAGCATACTCTTTTGCCCTACAGTCTGAGGTAATGCTGTACCGCCAATTAGGTACTTCCTGAAATACTGTTTCTGCAGTAACATAGGGAATACAACAACCACTTTGCGCAGAGACATCAAGGTGATTATCAGAAGAGAATATGTTTTTGTGATTTTGGTTGTGAAATAAATAATGGCCTCAGAACTCCAGGGAAATCTCCCCTGTTCTTCTGCCAGTTAGCACCATGACATTTTTAACACCCGCTTGAGGATACAGAGGGGGCTTGTCCTAGTGTCTGGTCTGACAGACAATGCCTACAACAGTGCAGCACCTCCTCATCATGGTCTTCCCACAGTCCTGAAGTCTCCCATTTGGCAGGAGTTTTTCAGTACAGCCATCTCTCAGAAAGGGGTTCCCTTAGCCCTGACACATTCCACTGTGCTGCTCTCCTTCAGTACTCCCCTCCCCTGCCCTGATCTCTCCCACAGTGTGGCACATCCTTAGCTCTGGCCCCACGTTCAGTTTGGCATACCCCTGCTGGTGCAAGTCTTAGTGATCTTGCTGTCTGTTCTCTGGAGTGAGCTGCAAGCCTATTGCATGGTTCAAATTGCTCCCCATGGCACTAGAGCTCACCCCATCCCTCTGTCCCTGTATTGCTGGTAAGTTCTTGCTTCGAGTCCAGTTCATACTCCTTGAAGGGCACTGGCTAAGATCTGAAATCCAAGGTGCCGCTTTGTATTATTTCAGGGCAGCAGTAAGGCCAATCTTGTACTTTCATGAATAGGGAAATTGCTCCAGCAGTGCTGTTAGCAGTGAGTTCCAGGATTTCGATCCAGTGACTGTGAAGCAATTTCTAGGTTACAACGATAAGTGTACTTCACATGTATTCAGTCAGTTGAAAGCTCTTTGCAATGTCCTGGAGTCATTGTTGAGGCACTGCAGTTTTCTTCATTTGTTCAAAACTGGATGATGTGGAACGAAAATTAATGATGATGTGGTTTTACACAGGACTGCCCTTATTCACATAATTCTGCCCCTTTCCAAAGGTCTCTTGACGCTGGTTTGGTAGATTAGTGTGAGCTCTAAAAGGTTGAATGAGTTAGATTAGGGAAGAGGATTTATGATGCGTATCAGCCAGGACCTGACCAAATGGCAGAACAGTCTTGAAATCTGAATGGCCATCTCTTGTTCCAAGAAACAGGACAATGGGCCCCCTCATGTTCCTGTTTAACAAGGGTAGAATGAGACTTCTGCTGCATTTCACAGGCTTGAGGGGCTGAATGATTCCTCCCGTTCCTGTGTGACAGCCTCTCGGGGGCTGAATGGCCTTTTGCTGTCCCTGTGCTGAATGAGAGGAGGTGATGGCCTAGTGGTGTTATTGCTGGACTGTTAATACAGAGACCCAGATAATGTTCTGGGGCCTGGGTTCGAATCCCACCATAGCACGTGGTGGAATTTGAATTCAATAAACAGCTGGAATTAAGAGTCTCATGATGACCGTGAATCCATTGTCAATTGTTGAGAAATCCCATCTGACCCATTAATGTCCTTAAGGGAAGGAAACTGCCATCCTTATCTGGCCTGGCCTACATGTGACTCCAGAGCCACAGCAATGTGGTTGACTCTGAACTGCCCTCTGGGCAATTGGGGATGGGCAATAAATGCTGCCTATCCAGCAATGTCTCCATCCCATTAATGAATAAAGAAGGAAAAAGGTCTCTCAGGGGCTGAATGGCCTCCTGCTGTCCCTATATGACAGGCTGAAGGGGTGAGGATGGCGTTCTCCTGGCCCTGTGTGACAGACTTGGTTGGGACAGTGGATTTGTAATCACCGTGCTCTCCTTTTCCTCTCCAACAGCAACATCAGCTGCGTCCGCTCCATCCACGGACATAAGGACCATGTTCCTCCTCCTGCACTCAGTCACCGAGGACAACATCCGCTTCTTTCGGCAGAACTCCTCGGAGACCAGCCGGCGGTTTGTCACAGCCTTCTCCCAGATTCAGGAGCACGGCCGCCACCTCCAGCCGCTGGTACAGAACTTCACCCGGATCTTCCCCATCTTCGACTTTGATGAGCAGACTCCAGCCAATGGCTACCGTAGCCTCATCAAGGTGGTGCGCTCCTGCATCCTGCACATCATCCACAAATCTCGCTACATCACTAGCAACCGCCGCAGCATCTTCTTCAGGACCAACCACAACTGCATGGAGATCGAGGCATACTGCTCTGCCCTCTGCCAGCTCCGTGCCCTCGTCTACTTTGCCCAGAGGCTGCTGACCGCCAACAAGCACGGTGACCTGTTCTTCGGTGAGGAGAAGGGACTCTCAGAGGATTTTCTGCATGAGTCCAACTCCATGCACAAGGGCTGCTTCTATGGACGCTGCCTGGGCTTCCAGGTCAGTGCAGTCCAACCTTCTCATTAACACACATCCTTGGCCTCTTACCCTGCCTATCTATGTCACCCCCTCCATCCCCTATACCCCCTCCCTATCTCTGTAATCTCCGCCAGCTCCTACACCCCTCCCTATCTCTGCAACTTCCTCCAGCCCCTACACCCCCTCCATATCTCTGTAACCTCCTCCAGATCTTATAACCCTCAGATCTGTGAATCGTAAGGTCATTCACTGGAGCATTCATTAGACAGAAATTGCCCTGAATTTCCTACAATGTTCTGTTGGCGGGCATGTCTTCACTGCCTTGGGTCTTGAGCTCTGCAATTGCCTACCTCAACCTTTCCATTCCACTTTCTCCTTTTAAGATGACCTTTAGAACTCCCCTCTCCATCACTGCTTACGCTGTAGGAGGTCCACTTTTCATTGCACCATCGCTCCCATGAATTGCCTTGGGACAGTTTAAATTGGTTCCTTGTGGGGCTGTAGGAAATTACAGAGATGGGGAGGGACGAGGCTGTGGAATAGTGTTTTGTGAGATTTCCCCCTTCATCCATCCCAGGGTTAGTGGTACCTCCAAGCCCCAAATGGCCTGGAATGGGGATCCAGACCCCTAAGGCAAACGATGGATGCCCTTGTGAGATTTCCTGCACCGTCTTTGTTCAGGACAGTCCAAGAGACTCAACTGAGCCTTTTTCCATTCCCAGGTGAACTCTGCATACTGTGTGCTTGTCATTATCGAGAGTACAAGAGTCAAGGAGGTTTTGTTAAACTTGTGTGCAACACTAGGTGAGCTAGGAGGGGTGTGGGAGCAAACACAACAGCTCTTCCGACAAGCCAGCACCAACATGTTGGGTTGAATGGTCTCCTCCTCTTCCTGTGCCATTCAGCTCCTGGACCATATAGTTGAGAATTGCATCGCTCTGGGGAAAGTTGAGAGAGGCTGCATTCACGATTGCAATCTGGAGTCTAGGGGGCAGTGTACCTCTGCTGGGCGGGTGCCCTCATTCTAACCAGGTCTGTTTGGATTAGACTTCGTAGCTTCATTCCCAGTGACTGGCTGCTGTGTCTTGGGCTGGTCATATAACCCTCCATCCACAGGGGGCGCCTTCCCCTGACGTGACTTGGTGTTGCTGTCAGCCCGGGGTCAGGCACTCTGTAGTAAGTGGTCTACAACAGGGTAATGACCCTTGATTCCTGGTCTCAGATATCCAAATCCTGGAACTACATGATAGTACAGCACTAAAGAGGGCCATTCAGTCCATCCTGTATAGTATATCTTTTGCAGGACAATCCAGTTAATTGCACCCACCGCTCTCATTCCATCGTATATCTGTGGATTTTTGTCCTTTGTGTTTTGAATCAGTTATTCTTTTGAAGTTTGCTGTGTGGTCATCACCCCATCCAAACCTAATCCAAACTATTTGTTATGTCAAAAAGTTTTTCTTCCTTTCAATCACCTTAAATCTGCCATGAATGGCAGATTGATCCTTTAGACACTGGTGTAGTGGCTCTGGCATAATCCTCTATGCTGTTAAGCATCTGTATCAGATTCCCTTTTAAACTTCTGTACCCTACAGAGAATAAATCCCAGCCTCTCCAGTATACCCCGCTGCTGTTACTGTCTTCTGTTATCCCTGGCTGTAGCCTCCATCATCTTACCTGCACCGCATGTCCAGGGGTGGCAATGGTCTAGTGGTATTATTGCTAGGCTATGAATCCAGAAACTCAGCTAAAGTTCTGGTGACCTGGGTTCAAATCCCACCAAGGCAGATTCTGGGATTTGAATTTGATAAAGAATCTAGAATTGAGTGTCTCATGATGACCATGAAACCATTGCCTGTTGGTGAATCATGGTGCCACGATTGGACACGGTACTCCTGCTGGGGCTGAAGCAATGTTTCATCAAGATTTGGCTTAACCTTTTGGCTTTTGTACTCTTTCCTCCATTCATAAAAATCAGGATTACACTTGGTTTGTTAGCTGATTTTGTAAACAATTCCTCCTCATCAAAGTAGTTTACGGTAAAAGCTCCATGAAAATTTGTGGCAGGTCGAATGATTGCACAGAATAAAAAAAAATTGCAGAGAATGACTGCTAAAAGAACATAACGAGGGAAATATTATAGTTAGAAGGAAAGCTTACTTGGGCAGGCACGGTGGCTCAGTGCTGCCTCACAGCGCCAGGGACCCAGATTCGATTCCACTATCGAGTAACTGTCTGTGTGGAGTTTGAACATTCTTCCCGTATCTGCGTGGGTTTCCTCCCGATGCTCTGATTTCCTCCCACAGTCCAAAGACGTGCAGGTTAGGGTGGACTGCCGTGCTAAATTGCCCATAGTGTTCAGGGAGGTGTCGTTTAGGGGATGGGTCTGGATGAGATATTCTCAGGGTCGGTGTGGACTTGTTGGTCCGAAGGGCTTGTTTTCACACTGTAGGGATAAAACAGCATAATCAGAGTTTCCATGGATGTTTAAAAAGGACAGGAGTAAGTGAAACTGCACGTAGGTTGCCTGAGAAACTAATACTGGAAAATAAGGAAATAGTGGTTGAATTAAGCTAATATTTTCCATCTGTCTTCACTGCAGAATAACTTCCTAGAAATAATTGTAAATGGAGAAATGAGGGAGCAACTTAACAAGAAACATTTATCAGTGGAAGGGGATTGAGAAAATTATTGAAACTGGAGGCTAACAAATCCCCAGGTTCTCACGGACTTCCTCCTGGAGTCTTAAAAGAATGTGATGCTGGATGCACTGGTTTTAATTTTCCAAAATTTCCTGGTTTCCAGGGAGGTCCCAACAGACTGGAAAGCAGCGAATTAGGAAGCATCAGCAAACCACAAGCTGGTTAACTTTGTTTTTAATTCACTCACAGAATATGGGCATCTCTGCCTAGGCCAGAATTTATTGCCCATCCCTAATTGCTCAGAGGGTAGTTAAGAATTGACTACATTGCCATGGGCCTGGAGTCACCCGGAGGCCAAACCAGGTAAGAATGGCAGATAATGTTCTCTAAAAGACATTGTCAGAAAAACCCATCTGATTCGCCAATGGACAATGGTTTCACGGCCATCATGAGACATTCAATTTCAAATTCTTTATTGAATTCAAATCCCAGCATCTGCTGTGGTGGGATTTGAACCCAGGTCACCAGAACATTAGCTGAGTTTCTGGATTAATAGTCTAGCAATAATACCACTAGACCATTGTGTTCCCTGGACATCTGTTGTGCTGGAATCGATTATTAAGGTGGAAGTAGTGGGTGCTGAAGAGAACCCCGATGCAGCCGAGCAGAGTCAGTCCGGCCTTGTGAAATGGAAATGGTGTTTGTGAATTTGTTGGTGTTATTTGAGGAAGTGTCAAGCAACTTGGATCAAAGGGAATCTCTATATGTGGAGTACTTGGATTTACAGAAGTCAACGTGCTAATTCAAAATTTATACATGGTATAATGGGAGAAACATGTTAGTGTAGATAGAGAAGGCCAAGCAGCATCTCAGGAGCACAAAAGCTGACGTTTCGGGCCTAGACCCTTCATCAGAGAGGGGGATGGGGAGAGGGAACTGGAATAAATAGGGAGAGAGGGGGAGGCGGACCGAAGATGGAGAGTAAAGAAGATAGGTGGAGAGAGTATAGGTGGGGAGGTAGGGAGGGGATAGGTCAGTCCAGGGAAGACGGACAGGTCAAGGAGGTGGGATGAGGTTAGTAGGTAGATGGGGGTGCGGCTTGGGTGGGAGGAAGGGGTGGGTGAGAGGAAGAACCGGTTAGGGAGGCAGAGACAGGTTGGACTGGTTTTGGGATGCAATGGGTGGGGGGGAAGAGCTGGGCTGGTTGTGTGGTGCAGTGGGGGGAGGGGACGAACTAGTCTGGTTTAGGGATGCAGTAGGGGAAGGGGAGATTTTGAAACTGGTGAAGTCCACATTGATACCATTAGGCTGCAGGGTTCCCAGGCGGAATATGAGTTGCTGTTCCTGCAACCTTCGGGTGGCGTCATTGTGGCACTGCAGGAGGCCCAGGATGGACATGTCATCTAGTGAATGGGAGGGGGAGTGGAAATGGTTTGCGACTGGGAGGTGCAGTTGTTTGTTGCGAACTGAGCGGAGGTGTTCTGCAAAGCGGTCTCCAAGCCTCCGCTTGGTTTCCCCAATGTAGAGGAAGCCACACCGGGTACAGTGGATGCAGTATACCACATTGGCAGATTTGCAGGTGAACCTCTGCTTAATGTGGAATGTCATCTTGGGGCCTGGGATAGGGGTGAGGGAGGAGGTGCACATCTGCCAATGTGGTATACTGCATCCACTGTATCCGGTGTGGCTTACTCTACATTGGTGAAACCAAGCGGAGGCTTGGAGACCACTTTGCAGAACACCTCCGCTCAGTTCGCAACAAACAACTGCACCTCCCAGTCGCAAACCATTTCCACTCCCCCTCCCATTCTCTAGATGACATGTCCATCCTGGGCCTCCTGCAGTGCCACAATGACGCCACCCGAAGGTTGCAGGAACAGCAACTCATATTCCGCCTGGGAACCCTGCAGCCCAATGGTATCAATGTGGACTTCACCAGTTTCAAAATCTCCCCTTCCCCTACTGCATCCCTAAACCAGCCCAGTTCGTCCCCTCCCCCCACTGCACCACACAACCAGCCTAGCTCTTCCCCCCCACCCACTGCATCCCAAAACCAGTCCAACCTGTCTCTGCCTCCCTAACCGGTTCTTCCTCTCATCCATCCCTTCCTCCCACCCAAGCCGCACCCCCATCTACCTTCTAACCTCATCCCACCTCCTTGACCTGTCCGTCTTCCCTGGACTGACCTATCCCCTCCCTACCTCCCCACCTATACTCTCTCCACCTATCTTCTTTACTCTCCATCTTCGGTCTGCTTCCCCCTCTCTCCCTATTTATTCCAGTTCCCTCTCCCCATCCCCCTCTCTGATGAAGGGTCTAGGCCCGAAACGTCAGCTTTTGTGCTCCTGAGATGCTGCTTGGCCTGCTGTGTTCATCCAGCCTCACGTTTTATCACCTTGGAATTCTCCAGCATCTGCAGTTCCCGTTATCTCTGATACTAGTGTAGATAGAGCATTGGTTAGCTAGCAGGAAACAAAGTAGGTGTAGATGGCTCATCTTTGGCATGATGCAACCCATTCGCAACCCGAATGGATCAGATTCAGAGCCTTAACTATTTGCAATTTACATAAAGGACTTGATGAGTAAACTGAGGGTGCACTTGAAAAATTAAAATCAAAGTATTGCAAATGCTGGGAATCTGAAATAAGCACAGAATGCTGGAGAAACTAGTGACTCTTCTTTGGTAACAAAGTGTGGAGCTGGATGGACACAGCAGGCCAAGCAGCATCTCAGGAGCACAAAAGCTGCTGTTTCAGGCCTAGACCCTTCATCAGAGAGGGGGATGGGGAGAGGGTTCTGAAATAAATAGGGAGAGAGGGGGAGGCGGACCGAAGATGGATAGAGGAGAAGATAGGTGGAGAGGAGAGTATTGGTGGGGAGGTAGGGAGGAGATAGGTCAGTACGAGGAGGACGGACACGTCAAGGAGGCGGGATGAGGTTGGTAGGTGGGAAATGGAAGCTCCTCCATTTTCTGTTTCTGTCTCCACAGATGCCACCTGACCTGCTGAGTTTCTCCAGCATTCTTCATGTTAGTTGGTTGCTAAATTTGTTGATGACATAAAGATTAGTCATGAAGGTTAAGTTGTGAGGAGGCCACGAGGACCCTGCAAACGGAGATATCAAGGTTGAGTGAGGGGTCAAAAATTTGACAGAAGGTATGATGTGGGAAAATGCGACTTTGCCCGCATTGCAGGAATTTTTTTTTAGAAAAGCAGCATATTTTTGAAATGGAGTGAGGTTGCAGAACTCAGGTATAGAGAGGTCCGAGTGTACGCGGCTTACAAAGGGTTAATGCATAGATGCTGCAAGTGATTAGATTGCCCAGTGGATTGTTTATTGCGAGAGGAGTCCTATATAAAAGGAGTAGTGTTTACAGCATTGCTGAGCCCCCTACTGCAGTACTGTGGATGGTTTTGGCCTCCTCGTTTTAGAAGCAATTCAAAAAAAGGATCACCGTGTTCCCTGAAATGAAGGGTATTACCTTTATGGGGAAAGGTTGCATAGGCTGGGCCTGTATCCATGAGCATTTAGAAGCATGAGAGGTGACCCTATTGAGAGTAATTGACAGCGTGCTTGCAGCAAGGATGCAATCAGTGAGTGGTAGATGTGGGGCCGTTGTACACCTTTCAGGCTGAGTTTGTTAGATTCATGACTAACAACGGAATCAGTCGAGGATAGCTAGGAATGTAGAGTAGAGGCCACATTCAGGTCAGCGGTGATTATATTAAATTGAGGAGCAGGTTCGAGAAGCTGAATGGCCAACTTCTTCTCATTCATTGTTAATATGTCTGGTCCTACATCCCTTTTCAATTGTAAGGTAACAAAGTGTGGAGCTGGCTGAACACAGCAGTCGAGCAGCATCGCAGGAGCACAAAAGCTGACGTTTCGGGCCAAGACCCTTCATCCTTCATTCTGCAGTTCCCATTATCCCTTTTCAATTGTATTGTCTGTCCCCAGGCTTCTGAGGGAAACACAACACCACCGCCCCACCTCCTTATCCCGTCTACACAGAGACCCTGAACTCATTCACCTGCACAGCTATGATTCTGCCACAAGAGGAGATTTTCCTCCGTTCCTTCTTCCTCATTAGCACATCCACGCATGCTGGGCAAGTCAATTACCCAAGAACCCCACCCCGTCACTGTTTGGCTGCATCTTGCCTTACTCTGCACTGTGCATGAGTCAGGAGAGAGAGAAAGATGGGACTCCCCGGCCACACTGTAATAACGCAGAGATGTATTAAAGGATTAGAGAATGTAAGGGGGCTAAGAGCTCAGTGTATGTCGTGTGCTGCTGTCTTGTGTGCCCTCCAGTCCAGACACTGTCCCCCTCTCTCTCTCTTCACTGATGCCTCCCCACTGAGAAAGCAGGAGAGTTGAATTGAGCTGAGAATGTGACCCCAGACAGGCAGAACAGTCACAGAGAGGGCAAGGATTACCTGACCTGACCCTGTGGGTAGAGAGAGAGTCACAGGTACACAAACGTGCTGCCAACACACAGGCAGGAATTCAGTGTACACCAGGCTGTTTCTCTCTCACTGAGCTCATTGTTCCTCTTTCACTCACAAACAGACCTCCCCTCTGCATTTCCTAATGTACACACACTCACTCATGTTGTCGAGTTCCCCCTTAAACAAGTTAGACCCCTCCAATCACAATGCTGTGAACAAATTTGCCCAAGAGTCCCATAACGCAAAGCAGTCTAATTGATACAGCGCAAGCCGGTACCAACGCAGAAGAGTCCCAACTTTACTCGGGGAAAAAAGTTACAATAACCTTTGATACTAAACTTACTATCGCTAATCCTATTTGGCTCCTTAAGCTTACAATACGTCCCGAGTCTCTCATAGATTTACTCAGTCTCGCTGTCTTTCCAACTCTGTTTTTAGGTCTGTGAGGCTGCTTTCTCTCTCTCTCTCTTCTCTTTCACTTTCACTGTCTGTCTCACTCTCTCTCTGTCTCTCTCTTTCACTGTCTCTCTCTCTCTCTGTCTCTCTGTCTCTCTCTCTCTCTCTCTCTCTGTCTCTGTCTCTCTCTCCCCTTCACTGTCTCTCTGTCTCTCTCTCTCCTTCACTATCTCTCTGTCTCTCTGTCTCTCTCTCTCTCCTTCACTGTCTCTCTGTCTCTCTCTCTCTCCTTCACTCTCTCTCTCTGTGTCTCTCTGTCACTGTCCCTCTCTCTCTCTCCCTCTTTCACTGTCTCTCCCTCTTTCACTGTCTCTCTCTTTCACTGTCTCTCTCTCTGTCTCTCTCTCTCTCTCTGTGTCTCTCTCTCTCTCTCTGTGTCTCTCTCTCTCTCTCCTGCACTGTCTGTCTCTCGCTCTCTCTCTCTCTGTCTCTCTCTCTCTCTCTCTCTCTCTGTCTCTCTCTCTCCTGCACTGTCTGTCTGTCTGTCTGTCTCTCTCTCTCTCCTGCACTGTCTGTCTCTCTCTCTCTCTCTCTCTCTCCTGCACTGTCTGTCTGTCTGTCTCTCTCTCTGTCTCTCTCTCTCCTGCACTGTCTGTCTGGCTCTCGCTCTCTCTCTCTGTCTCTTTCTCTCCTGCACTGTCTGTCTGTCTCTCTCTCTCTGTCTCTCTCTCTCTCCTGCACTGTCTGTCTGTCTCTCTCTCTCTCTCTCTCTCTCTCTCTCTCCTTCACTGTGTCTCTCCCTCTCTCTGTGATCAGCTGACTCTGCCTCTTGCCATGCTAGTGTCCTCAGAAGCCCTCCAGAAAATTCAAGACAGGTCCGAGAGAGTGGTCTGCAGGTGAACCTTGTTGTTATACACTTTTGGATGTTTTTCCAGAACTTTCTACAGCTCTCGCCAATGAGGGAGACATCCTTAATAGTTTAAAACATTGACAGTCATTTGGATGGCAAGCTACTGTTTTTTCTTTATGTAGCGGGACCTGGTGCCTTTCTGCCTGGGCTCTCCTTTGTTTAGTGGATAAGCTGTTGGCGGTATGGCTGTTGTGGATAGCTATTGCCTTTTACATTGTGTTCACATCATTAGCGCCTGGCTGCTGTGTTTGCATTGTGTCTGGTGTGTGGGCTTTGTAACTTTGGAGTTTTACTTGGCCACTGTACCCAGCATCCCTTGCTGTTTGGCCAAGTTAGCAATATATCTGTGTTTTAGCATCCAGGAGGCTGTTACACTCACATTCACTCTCATGTGCACATTGGCACTCTCAGTCTCCTCATTGATGTACACCTAAAAGAGATACACATGCTGTCACACTTCCTCTTACACTCAGTTCTTGTACTCAATTATCCCTGCACCAGTGCACTCCTCTCAATAGTTGGACTCCTCATGCACATAAACACATGCACAGTCTCCTCATAGACTGACTACTACACATGCAGGCACACCACATTTTTTAAATTCATTCATGGAACCTAGGAGTTGCTGGCTGGGCCAGCATTTATCGTCCACCCCACTGCCCTTGAAGGTGGTGGCAAGCTGCTTTCTTGAACCGCTGCAATCAATGTGCTGTAGGTAGACCCACAGTACCGTTAGGGAGGGAGTTCCAGGACTTTGACCCAACGGCAGTGCAGGAACGGTGATATTTTCCCAAGTCAGGATGGTGAGTGGCTTGGAGGGGAACTTGCAGGGGGTGATATTCCCAAAGATCTATTGCCCCTTGTCCTTCTAGATGGAGGTGGTTGTGAGTTTGGAAGATGCTGTCCAGGGAGAGTTAGTGAATTTCTGCTGTGCATCTTGTAGACGGTACAGACTGCTGCTACTGAGCATCAGTGATGGAGAGGTTATTTATATGGCTGAATCAGTTCCTTTTCTGATCAGTGGTAACTCCCAAGATGTCTTTTGGTGATGTTGACTACTTCATGCATGCTGACAGTCCTCATTTATGTGTACCACGAGGACATGCGGATACACTCACATCCAGTCCTCATTCCCACACACCACGTAGCCTGATTTTCTCACACACTATAGATATATACACACACAAAACCACATGTGCAGTGCTTGTTCACGTATGCCACAGTCATATACATACACACACACACATGCACACACGCAGCCCTCATATGCATGCACACCACAGACACGTAAATACACGCCACATATGCACGCAGTTCTCATTCACAAATGCCACAGACACATTCATACGTGCACAGTCCTTGTACACACACACCATAGACACGTACATACACATACATAGAGTCCTCATTCACACACATTCGTCATAAAGGCACTCTGTGTGCACACACATCCCTACATGAGCCTATCCTTTCTCAACATTCTTAACAACTCCTACATTTGGTTTCAGTCCCAAAACGAGAAGCAAGTCTCTCGTGGTTTCCCCATATCAGGTTTTTTTTTTGGCTTCCTGTCACTCATCTCTTCGCCCACCCCATACCTCCTGCAACTGAGCAAAATTAATGTTGTAAACAACTGCTTCACTGTCAGACAAGCCCCTTGTGAAGTGGTCTGCTGATGTTGTGTTAGGAGCAGGCACCAGATACTCATGATCTGTGTCTGCCTGTGCTTGGTACTGGCAGTTTGCAGCGTCAACGAATCTGAGCTCACAGCCTCCACTCTCTCCACAGCCTTGGCACTGCACGCAACACTAAACCACAGCTATCACACGTAGGCTTCCTGGTATTTGCTTAAAACTAATTGAAACCCCCACACCATCATGATGGGACTTATCTCTGTCTGTAACTTGAGATATATCCAGCTGGGCATTAAGGAGAGATATCTTTACGCAGGCAGTGGGGAGGATGTGAGACTTGTTCTCACTGGGAATTGTTGAGATGTATAGTACAAATACTTTTAAGGGGAATCTGGCAGAACACTTGATAAAGAAAGTTTGTGATGATGAGGAGTATAGCAGGAGACTTTTGCAGTGCAGAAAGACTGGCATGGAGCATATTAGCCGAATGGTCTGTAAAGTCAATCTTTTTGTTGTAACCTAACCATTCAGAAGTGCCTTTACTGAGCTCAGATGTCAATGGGCAATGCTTCTGAGCGCCTCTGCATCTGTTGCTGTCCCTATCTCTCGGGACATTTCCTCCTCACTGTTTGCCAACTCCTCCTGCTCCAGCAGTGAGTGAGAATAATTCAGTGTCCTTTTGGCTTGGTGCTGCACATTGCCCCATAACCAGTGCCACTCCAAGCATGGGGAGCGGTAAGCCCTGGGTGCGCTCCGATAGCCACAAGATGCCGAACTCTGCCTGCCTCACCCCGAGCCTGGGGTAAGCCCCATCACCGGTTCCTGCTGTGAATGAACTTACCAAGGGCTGCAGAAGACCTATGGATCAGGATGGGCTGGGGTGATATATTCAACCCCCTGCAGTCTGTGACGCAGGGAGTAGGAGGGTCCCTCAAGCCCGTTACCCAGGAATGGAAGGAGAGGTCATTGAAGGCCGGGAATTTCTGATTTGCACTCTTTGGCTTTGTGTGAGGCGGCAATCTGCCCAGGATTTAGGGCTTGTCCCCTCCTTTGTCCTCCAAGATTTGTCTATATCTCAAGATGGTAACCCTCAGCTGTGTGTAGCCTCGGCTTGTGACACAAGTGCCCTTTATCTTTCCGATGAATCTGCGCTACCCCTTCCCTCTGAGGCCAATATCTTCTTCCTGAACAGCACACCCAGATTGACCACCTTCGGTCTCCAGCTGCACCATTACTCTGGTATCCCGGCTGCGTGCACCCAATGAGGCCATTGCCCTGAATCACTGCCCAGCACCCAGGCTTTAACTGTGATGAGTTTCCTTGGATCTCGACATCACCATCGCAAGGTCGCAGCTTCCCAATAATCTCCCCTACTGTATCCCTGCAGCATTATAACCGGTCCCTTCCTTTCCTCAACGGGTGTGTGGCTCCACTGATTGGCCGTGGGTAAGTGGAAAATGGGAGCAGTAGGCCATTCAGCCCTTCAAACCTTTTCTGCCATTCAGTATGATCGTCCAACTCGCTGGCCTGTTCCCACTTCTCCCACCTCCTCTTTGATCCCTTTAGCCCTGAGCATTATATCTATCTCCTTCTTGGAAACATTCAATGTTTTGGCCTCAGCCGCTTTCAGTGGCAGAAGATTCCACTGAGTGAAGACATTTCTCCTCATCTCAGTCTAGAATTCAGTCTATGAGGAGACTGCATGAGGAGTGCAACTATTGAGAAGAGTGCATGGGTATAGGGATAATTGAGTATGAGAACTGAGTGAGAAGGAGGTGTGAGAGCATGTACAGCTCTGTTAGGTGTATGTCTATGAGAAGTACATCAATGAGAGGGATTCTGAGTGCCAATATGCACATGAGAGTGAATATGAGTTTAACAGCCTCCATTCAATAGGATCACAGCTGATCAGATACTCTTCACACCCACTTTCCTGCCCTTTCTCCATAACCCTTGATTCCCCGACTGATCAAGAATCCACATAAGCCTTAAATAAACACAAAGTCTCTGTCCCCACAGCTCTCTGCAGCAAGGACTTCCAAAGACTCTCAACCCTCTGACGGAAGAAATCCCTTCTTATCCAAGTCTTAAATTGGCACTCCTTTGTTCTAAGTCACGTCACCGAAGAACTGAGGGGAACAGATTCCGGGAGTGAGTGGAGACTC
This sequence comes from Stegostoma tigrinum, assembly GCF_030684315.1. Classification (NCBI taxonomy): domain Eukaryota; kingdom Metazoa; phylum Chordata; class Chondrichthyes; order Orectolobiformes; family Stegostomatidae; genus Stegostoma; species Stegostoma tigrinum. Next base: position 10,159,381 of record NC_081394.1, on the reverse strand, counting down.
CTTTTTTAATTAACAGCACTGCAGCTTATGGCTGTTGGTAGACTGGTTCAGTACATCAGTCCTGGAAACCTTCTTCTGTGTCCCCACCTCTCGTGATGTTCAGATAATTCTCCCCAAAATTGCAGTGAAACAAAATGGTTGCATGTATTACATTCAACGAGTTATTGTTCCATAGGGGAGTGTCACTTGGGCTGGAATTCCTTGTGATCCCTGTTTAGTTCTGTAGAAGCTTGTGAGTGTGGTGATTAGAAAGAAGTCAGTCAGGTGGACCTCATAAGAGTATGAGTTCCATGACTGGGGCAGTTAACCTGGCCCAATCAGGGAGCCCCGGCTGTTATAACACAGTGTGGAGCTGGAGGAACACATCAGGCCAGGCAGCACCAGAGGAGCAGGAAAACTGACGTTTCGGGTCGGGACCCTTCTTCATTTCTGATGCTGCCTGGCCTGGTGTGTTCCTCTAACTCCATACTGTGTTATCTCAGACTCCAGCATCTACAGTTCTTACCATCTCTGAGCCCCAGCTGTTAGCCTGGCCCATTCAGGGATCCCCAGCTGACAGATATAAACAGGAGTGTCAGAGGTTCTGTTCTCTCTGAGAACTGGCTCTGAGGAAGCCAGGCCAGTATCAAGTACAATGCACATGTAAGTAAAGGGTGACTTCGTGACAGCATGCCACCTCTGTATAGATATTTTGGTGACCTTTTAAGGGTTAAATACACAGTCCTGGAATCCTCGAGTTATTTAATGATTCTTAAGGTAACACAGTGTGATTGTAAATAGTTGAATCCATAGCAGAAGCCATGTAACTTTCAGGGGATATACAGTAAGAACATGAGGAAGGGTCACCGGACCAGAAACGTTAGCTCTGTTTTGTCCTCCACAGATGCTGCCAGACCTGCTGAGCTTTTCCAGCAACTTTGTTTTTGTTCCTGATTTACAGCATCCACAGTTCTTTTGGTTCTTATTAAGGGTTAGGTCTTGTTTGGAAATGTCCTACCTGTAAAGAAGATCCAGTAAATAAAGAGTCGCTGTTTCTGATAGATAGGGAATCGTGGTCTAGACTTTGCGGTTAGCGCTGTCGATTCTGCATGCAAACACTAATGGGACTTTGGAACTCTGTTTTGAACGCTGCAATTAACACTGGATCAGTCGTTAATTTTAAATACAAAATCAGATTGCTGTTATCTGAAGTTGTTAATGGGCATGGGCTTTAAGAGGTAATGGGAACAGCAGATGTTGGAGAATCCGAGATAACAAAGTGTGGAGCTGGATGAACACAGCAGGCCAAGCAGCATCTTAGGAGCACAAAAGCTGACGTTTCGGGCCGCGACTCTTCAGCAAAAAAATGATGAAGGGTCTAGGCCCGAAACGTCAGCTTTTGTGCTCCTAAGATGCTGCTCGGCTGCTGTGTTCATCCAGCTCCACATTTTGTTATCATGGGCTTTAAGAGACGTATTTTGTCCTGAGTTTATTCAGAATTTTAATTTTTGGAGAGAGATTTTAAGACTGGTAACGAGCTATCTATCCAAAGTCCACAAGGTAAACTGCTTGTAAGGCCTTGCGTTTTTTTTGCAAAAGTTGGAACAGTAGAAGCTGCCTGAATGGGTGGGGTCAAGCTCCCACAGAACCAGGACTTTTAGTTTTTCAGTAGCAGCTGCTGGGCTCTTGAAGCTGGATGTGGAAGATGTTTTTCCTCTCTCTGTTAAAACGAAAAGCTGGGGATTATCTTCCTGTTACAAGAATTGCATGTGAGACAATCACTTTTCCGGAATTTGCCTTTTGCCAAGGCTGTGTTAATGGGATATTACAACATGGGAACAGTTACTGTTTTGTAGTTAAATAATCTATTGAGCGATTTAAGTTTTCTAATAGAGTTATGTTATTCTGATTACCTCCTTTTTTTAATTTTAACTGTAGTGTCTGTGTTGCTTCAAGGTGGGTAGTTTGACGAATCCAATTACATCCAGAATGCCACGCCTGTCACTTGCCTTTAAAATAAGAAAAAGCTAACGCCTAGGTTTATCTTCTTAATTTATTTTGACAGGGTTTGGTCTGGCCCATAGCAATGGGGAAGGACAGGTTTACAGATTTACCTCACAGCTCAACCATTGAGTGAGGGGAAACAAATTCCCTCCGTTCCTATTTCTCTACATTACACCTGACCCTTTTTTTTGTTCCTTGCAGTTTACCCCTGCAATCCGACCTTTCTTGCAAACTATCTCCATCGGGCTGGTGTCGTTTGGGGAGAACTACAGAAAACATGACACAGGCTTGGGTAAGGAACAGGGGCTTGTGCGCAAGTGTGTTCACACCTTACTGTTCATGTGCATGTGCATGTGTGTGCACCAGCGGTAGACAAGTGTTTTCATTCGCTGGGTGCTCTATCTAAACTGTGTTTTCTGACAGAGATAATAGGAACTGCAGATGCTGGAGAATCTGAGATAACAAGGTGTAGAGCTGGATGAACACAGCAGGCCAAGCAGCATCAGAGGAGCAGGAAAGCTGACGTTTCAGGCCCGGACCCTTCTTCAGAAATGGGGGAGGGGAAGAGGGTTCTGAAATAAATAGGGAGAGAGGGGGAGACAGACAGAACATGGCTAGTGGAGAATATAGGTGGAGAGGAGACAGACAAGTTAAAGAGGCAGAGCTGGAGCCAGGAAAGGTGAGTGTAGGTGGGGAGGAAGGGAGAAGATCGGTCAGTCCAAGGAGGACGGACAGGTCAAGGGGGCGGGATGAGGTTAGTAGGTAGGAAATGGGGGTGGGGCTTGAGGTGGGAGGAGGGAATAGGTGGGAGGAAGAACAGGTTTGGGAGGCGGGGACGAGCTGTGCTGGTTTTGGGATGGGTTCCTCCATCTGCAATCCGACCCCACCACCAAAGACATTTTTCCCTCCTCACCCTTATCTGCTTTCCAGATGGACCACTCTCTCCATGACTCCCTTGTCCGCTCCACACTTCCCTCCAGCCCCACCACACCCGGCACTTTTCCCTGCAACTGCAGGAAGGACTACACCTGCCCCTATACCTCCCCCTTCACCCCCATCCCAGGCCCCAAGAAGACTTTCCACATCAAGCAGATGTCCACCTGCACATCTGCTAAAGTGGTATACTGCATCCACTGTACCCGGTGTGACTTTCTCTACATCGGGGAAACCAAGCGGAGGCTCAGGGACTGCTTTGCAGAACACCTCCAATCGGTTCGCACGAAACAACTGCACCTCCCAGTCGCGAACCATTTCAACTCCCCCCTCCCATTCCTCAGGCGACGTGCCCATTCTGGGCATCCTGCAGTGCCATAATGATGCTACCCAAAGGTTGCAGGAACAGTAACTCATATTCCGCCTGGGAACCCTGCAGCCCAATGGTATCGATGTGGACTTCACAAGTTTCAAAATCTCCCCTCCCCCCACCGCTTCCCACAACCAGCCCAGCTCGCCCCCGCCTCCCTAACCTGTCCTTCCTCCCACCTCATCTCCTACCTACTCCCCTCATCCCACCCCCTTGACCCGTCTGTCCACCCTGGACTGACCTAGCTCCTCCACACCTACACTCACCTTTCCTGGCTCCATCCCCGCCTCTTTGACCTGTCTGTCTCCTCTCCACCTATCTTCTCCTCCATCCATCTTCTATCCGCCTCCCCCTCTCTCCCTATTTATTTCAGAACCCCCTTTCTCCCCCGCCCCCCACCCCATTTCTGAAGAAGGGTCTAGGCCCGAAACATCAGCCTTCCTGCTCCTTGTTGCTTCTTGGCCTGCTGTGTTCATCCAGCTCTGCACCTTGTTATCTGTGTTTTCTGACAGTCTGGATGTCTAGACGAGTGAGTTTTTGATTCTTGTTATGGAGAGGGTCTCAACTATTCAGACTGTCACTGAGCACCCATAGGCCTTCGGAATTGGTTAGCCCTGTGTTTTCTACCACACTCAATGACACCAGTGTTAGCAGGAGACTGTCTGCACCCACGGCCTGTGGACTGTTTCAGACCTCTCAGATCTGACCCAACATAGCAGACACTGGAAGTATCCCGTAAGCTTTACTCTGTATCTAACCCCGTGCTGCCCCTGTCCCGGGAGTGTTTGTTGGGGGGGAACAGTGTAGAGGGAGCTTTACTCTGTATCTAACCCCGTGCTGCCCCTGTCCTGGGAGTGTTTGTTGGGGGGGAACAGTGTAGAGGGAGCTTTACTCTGTATCTAACCCCGTGCTGCCCCTGTCCCGGGAGTGTTTGTTGGGGGGGAACAGTGTAGAGGGAGCTTTACTCTGTATCTAACCCCGTGCTGTCCTTAACCCAGGAGTGTTTGATGGGAGTCAATGTTTAGAGAGGTTTACTCTGTATCTAACCCTGTGCTGTCCCTGCCCCTGGGAGTGTTTGATGGAGGACAGTGTAGAGGGAGCTTTACTCTGTATCCAAACCTGTTCTGTGCCTGCCCCTAAGAGTGTTTGATGGGGATCAGTGCATAGGGAGGTTTGCTCTGTATCTAAACCTGTGCTGTCCCTGTCCCTGGCAGTGTTTGATTTTTTTTGGGGTGGGGTGATAGTGACAGTGTAGAGGAAGCTTTACTCTGTATCTAGCCCCATGCTGTCCCTGCCCTGGCAGTGTTTGTTGCGGGGGGTGGGACAGTGTAGAGGGAGTTTTACTCTGTATCTAGCCCCATGCTGTCCCTGCCCCTGGGAGTGTTTGATGTGGGACCGTGTCAGGTAGTCTTCACTTTTCGTTTATTTTTAGTTTCAAAGTGTAGAGAAAATTTTCCAAAACTTGTCCAGGAAAGCAGTTCCATTCACAGCCCAGAATTCCCAGATGGTATCTGAATAAAATGGCGAGGGATATGTGATGGTGTACACTTAGTAATTTTGAAATGTTTTGTCTCTGTTCTAACCTAATGCCTTCATTAGTGGAAGTCAGTAGCTTACCCCAGTATGGTGAGTACTTTTCTGTTTCTCTCCAAGTGTGTTAAGTTGCTTGTGAAACCTTTCACACCTCAGCAGACCCAAATCCAGACAGTACGATGGCCCCGAAGGCAGGTATGAGGGGATAAGTGTGATTCTGAGGGTACCCATCTTGGGGGCAGCCCAGTTCATAGCCCCCTCCTCTTTCCAGAATTAGAATTAGATATTAATTTCACGTGTGTTCAAGTACACAGATGCAGGACCACTGAAAAGTTTGCAAAGTCGCCGTTCACCTGCGTCGTATTGGTTACTAAAGCCAAAACTTAAAGAAACGATAAAACAACAATCCTCTTTTCTAAAACAAAACCCATCAGAAATGAAAGGAAAAGAGCCCAAAAGGAAAGAAAACAAACATCTAGATCTTCCAGAAAAACGTCCTTGGCCTGGAGTCTCGGACAGCCTGTGGGTTTCGAACTGGTTGCCAGGAGAAATTGTGACCTTGCTACTTCCCCATTGCTGCCACCAATCCATTCATGGCCTGCTCTCGCTGATTGCCAAGGAGATTCCAAAAGAAGCCACGTCAGTCCACTCTCACTGCCGTGCTGGCGCTGCCAAATAGCCGCACCCCAGGTTTTAAAGAAAAGGAAGACAAGGAGAGCAACAGTTAGAAGAATGAAAACGGGCAGGAGCAGATGAGCCCAGGGCTTAGCCCCGCTTCTCCACTGCCATCTTGGGGCAGCGGGTGGATTTCGGAGATAGCTGGCTCAATTAGACGGACTTTGGCCTTGAGAGGGCAGCACATGTGAGGGTGTCTCCGCCCCGAGGTCCCCTCGGAAGAGGCATCGATGGCACGTGAACGGTTATTGGCCAATGCTGCAAGGCCTATTCCCTGTGGTGCAGGCAGACCAACCCCCACTCCCCCCAAAAAAGGCTGGCCAAAGCTGCTTCAATAGCGGGATGTGTCCAGGAGGATCACCCCACCCTCCTCTGAACCCCACTCCGGCCCTCTGCTGGGCAAGATGTCTGCCAGCTTGACCCACAGTCACATCCAGGCCACAACCAATCTAGTAACAGGAGGTATAATGTGATAAATGTGAGGTTGTCCACTTTGGGTTGCAAAATGAGAAAAAAGGGTTATGATCTGAATGGTGATTCGGAAATAGGGAGGTGCAGTGACACCTGGGTGTCCTTCTACATCAGCCACTGAATGTAAGCATTGCAGGGGCAGCAGTTGGTGGAGAAGGCAAAAGGTACGCTGGCCTTCATCACGAAAGGATTGGAGTACAGGAGTCAGGATGTCTTGCTAGAGCTGTACTGACCACACCCGGAGGAGTGTGCGCCGTTCTGGTCTCCACATCCAAGGAAGGATGTTTTGGCGATGGAGGGAGTGTAACAAAGGTTTACCAGGCTGATTCCTGGGATGGTCGGGCTGATGTATGAAGAGAGACTGGATCATTTAAGACTATATTCAGTGCCGTTTAGAAGAATGAGGAGGGAAACTCACGGAAACTTATAAAATTCTAATAGGACTAGACATAGTAAACACAGGAAAGATGTTCCCGATGAACAGGGCAGTCCAGAACCAGGGGTTCACAGTCTCAGGATACAGGCTAGGACATACAGGAAGAGAACTGTCTTCACCCAGGGAGTGGGAAATCCTGTGGAACTCTCTACCACAGAAAGCAGTTGAGGCCAAAACATTGAATGTTTGCAAGAAGAACTTAGAGATAGCTCTTAGAGCTAAAGTGATCAGTAAGGAGAATATGGGAACAGGGGACTGAGTTGTTTGATCAGCCGTGAATAGCAGAGCAGACTCAAAGGGCTGAATGGCCTACTCCCAAACCTATTTTCTACATTTCTACAGATCAGTATCTCACTGTTCCTCCCATCCCCATTGTCAAGCCCACTTGCCCACCATCCCCATGCCTGTAAGACTGGGAAAGGGCAGTCGGAATTGTTTTGATTTGCCTCTGAGTCCCTTCAAGGACCACTCCCCCAAGCCTCGCTGTTCCGCGAAACCCTCTCACCCTCCCATGCTGTGCCTCTGCACCTCCATCCCTTCAACAGCCTTCACCAAGTTTCATCCCACCTTGTTTAACATTAATGTAAAGGCTAAATGCTGCTGGCACTGAGATATCTGAAATTAAAACACAGAATACTGGAGGAACTCAACAGACATTGCAGCATCTATTGGAGAGAGAGTAACAGAGACAATGTCTCAAGTCTCAGATGACTGCCCCTTGGAGATCCTCGTTAAAAAGTTTCTGACTTCCACCATGGTGGATTACCCTATCTCTTGCTTGTGTGTAGTGGGGCAGCACTACTCGATGCCAGTCTCTCTCTCATAACTCTTACTTACGCTGTTAGGTTTGATGACCCTCACCAGATTTTATTTCACGTTTGTGCATCTTTTTGTTGCTTCATGTCATTGTTTCAGTCTGCTGGTTTCACTCCTTGCATCTGGGAGCTTGACCCGGCTCCAGTAATAACAACTGTCGCTGAACTTTATGCAGCTTTCGTCCTTTTCTCTCTGTTGCTACTGTGCTAAAAAGATTGAATAGCTCATGCTCTTCTTTCACCTGATAAATGCCTGACCCAGTCTATTTGTCTCCCACCCCTTCCAGCTTTAGCCTTCTGACTTCCCCCCCCCCCAAACGATCGTTTGTTATAATAACACCCATTGTTTGTAAAGGTTCCTCATTAACTCCGCTTCCTTTCAGTATTCCAAGGCACAATGCTACAGGAAACTGCCTGGAATGCACACTTGAAATTCACTGCCTTATCAGCTTAATCACCCCCCCCCCCCCCCCCCCCCAGCCCCCGCCTTCCTCCTGCTGCTCTGTGGGAGAATTAAAACCTTCCATTGTACCTGCTTTGTGTTATATAGGAATTAAGAACGGGAGTTTGAAATTCAGCCCTTCGAGCACACTCCACCATTTAAAAAGATTGTAGCTGATCTTATCGTAGTCTATCTCCACTTTCCTGCCTGCTCCCCATATCCCTTTATCCCTCTTTTTGTCAGAAACATTCTTTCCTGTTGACTGATTCTGTCTCCACTGCACTCTGGGACAGTAGGGTCCACAGATTCGCAACCCTCTGAGAGAAGCAGTTTCTGCTCATCTTAGTTTTGAGCCTACCTCCTATCACTCCTTATTTATGAGCTCTTGTTTGAGACTGCTGCAACAGAGGGGAGCATTTGCTGAACATCCACTTTATCAATCCCTGTTAGGAGCTTATCTACCTGAATTAGACCCCCTCCCCCTCACCAATGCCCTCTTTGTTCTGAACTGCAATGAATACAAGCCCAAGCTACTCAACTGTTCCTTGTACGACAGCCCTGTCATCACTGGGACTAATCTGGTGAACCTCCTCTAAACTGCCTCCAGTACCACCAAATCCTTTCTCCAGTAAGGAGACCAAAAACTGGACACAATATTCCAGACGTGGCCCCAGCAAGGCCTCATATAAGTGTAACAATGCTACTTTCATTTTATAGTCCAGTCCTTTCACAATAAATGCCAGAATTGTTTTAGCAGACATTAACAGGAAAATGTAGCAACTTTATCACAGCCGTCTGGCCTTGCTCAACTCCCACCAGAGTCCAGCACCCATGGCTATTCCTTAATCCTCCTGCTACACTTCCAAATCCTAAGTGATGTTCAACCCCTACGGGGAAGGGAAGGGAAGGGACCTGTGTCGCCCTCGGAGGGATGGGGGGCGGGGGGGCGGCGGGCATTGGCACTTCCCAGGGGTTAGGGAAGATGTGACGCCCAGGATGGTCACTCCCAGCCCTTTCTGTTACGAGCTGGGGAGATCCGGGCCAAAACGCACAGTGCTGTGGTTTGGGGAGCAGCAGGGAAGCAGTGTGGGGTGGCCCTGTGCTGTCGTAGGGGGCCGCCTGGGGCCCAGTTGTTGCTGGGAAACAGGGCCAGTGCAGACTGCCTCCTCTCGCTGTCCTGCTTCGCTTACAGAGCATGAGAGGTCGAGATATAGTAAGACAGGAGGAACCTGCTTCCCTTGGCAGAGAGTTCACAGTTCATTGATTTTAGGAAAGCTGCTGAAGGATTAGAGGGGAACGCAAGGATAAAGAGTTTTTTTCGCTCCAAGGGTGACGGATTTCTGGAATTCACTGCCTGACCCTGTGGTTGAGGCAAAGACCCTGAACTCCTGCCACCAAAAGCACCTGGATCTTCACCTTCCATGCTGCTGAGTGACCCCAGTCTGTCCTGTATCATTCCTGTGGGAGCTTGCTGTGCTCACCGTTGGTTTGCCACCTTTCTTGCTTTGCTGCAGTGCCCACATTCCCGGTGGGCTCGGGTGGTGGAGGTGAAGGGAGTCACGATGTAGGAGTGGGGATGGCTCGGGGGGCGCGGGGTATGTTTAGTGACACTCCCCTCCCACTGACACTGTCGGACTGATTTCCTCCCCAACCCCCACACACCCCCCGCCCCCGCCCCCGTCCACCACAGGTGTGGCCGCCACTTCCATCTTCACCAGCGGGAAGTATGCCATTGATCCCGAACTGCGGGGCTCCGAGTTCGAGCGACTCACCCAGAACCTGGACGTCCACTTCTGGAAGAGCTTCTGGAACATCACCGAAACCGAGGTTCTGGCGGTAAGGACCAGAGATTCCCTTCCCTGTCCCTGTCCCTGTCCCCGTCCCCACTGTCCGCCCCGGCCACACTGGGGGGCAGCTCAGGGGATCCCCTACGCCCAGCCCTCGGGGAGGGGGGTGGTACAGGGACTGTGTGGGCAGACATCGTTAGAACACACATGGCCACCAGGATGGGCACCACGTTGACACACTCCCATTCCCTCCACTGCCCACCTTCAGTGTGTGCCACCTACAACTCACCAATGCTCCATAAGGGTCACAGCCGATTGGTATGATTGCTGGACTACTCATCTAGAGGCCCAGGTAACGTTCTGGGGATCAGTGTCCGATGCTTGCATTGTGGAAGTCAATATACACCTGGGATTAAGAGTCTAATGATAACCGTGCGGTTGTTGATAGTCCATAAAACCTATCTGTCTCACTAATGCCCTTTTAGAGAAGGAAATCTGCTGTCCTCACCTTGTCTGGTACCTGCCTGTCGCTTCAGACCCATGACAACTAACCTCCCTCTGGGCAATGTGGGACAGACAGTAAATGCTGGCCGAGCTAGCGATGCCCTCATCCTGCGAATGGAGTTTGCAAAACAAAAAGACGGCACCTTCCAAACCCACCACCAATTCCAGCTGGAAGGACAAGAGCCACAAATACATAGGAATACCACCCCCTCCAAGACACTCACCATCCTGGCCTGGAAGTGTGTTGCTGTTCCCTCAGTGTTGCTAGATCAAAATACTGGAACTACGTCCCTAACAGTGCAGGCGGTGTCACTAAACAAAGGACTGCGGCAGTTCAACACCTCCTCAAGGGGCAACAAATGCTGGCCTCCCCAGCAACACCCACGTTTCAATGAATGGCCCTGATGTAAACTCACAGGGAAGAGGGAATAAAAGCAAAGTGGCTGCAAAAGCTCAGCAGGTCTGGCAGCGCCTGTGGAGGAGAAAACAGAGTTAATGTTTCGGGTCCGGTGACCCTTCCTCGGAAAAGGGAATGAGGTTTTGCGTTATCCACGAGCTGTCCCTCTCCACGTTATCCCCACTCTTGGCTCCCTGAACTTCCCCGCGACCCCCGCATCCTCCCCACGACCCCCGCATCCTGCCCACGACCCCCGCATCCTCCCCACAACCCCTCGTCTTCCCCAGTCCGCGCCGCGACCCCCGCATCCTCCCCACAACCCCTCATCTTCCCCACTCCACCCCGCGACCCCCGACACCCTCCCCACGACCCCGACACCCTCCCCACGACCCCGACACCCTCCCCACTCCTCCCCATGACCCAGCATCCTCCCCACAACCCCTCATCTTCCCCACTCCACCCCGCGACCCCCGACACCCTCCCCACGACCCCGACACCCTCCCCACGACCCCGACACCCTCCCCGCATCCTCCCCGCGACCCCCGCATCCTCCCCACAACCCCGACACCCTCCCCACGACCCCGACACCCTCCCCACTCCTCCCCATGACCCCGCATCCTCCCCACAACTCCTCATCTTCCCCAGTCCACGCCGCGACCCCCGCATCCTCCCCACGACCCCGACACCCTCCCCACGACCCCGACACCCTCCCCACGACCCCAAAACCCTCCCCAGTCCTCCCCATGACCCCGCATCCTCCCCACAACCCCTCATCTTCCCCGACACCCTCCCCACGACCCCGACACCCTCCCCACGACCCCGACACCCTCCCCACGACCCCAACACCCTCCCCACTCCTCCCCATGACCCCGCATCCTCCCCACAACCCCTCATCTTCCCCGCATCCTCCCCGCGACCCCCGCATCCTCCCCGCGACCCCCGCATCCTCCCCACGACCCCGACACCCTCCCCACGACCCCGACACCCTCCCCACTCCTCCCCATGACCCCGCATCCTCCCCACAACCCCTCATCTTCCCCAGTCCACGCCGCGACCCCCGCATCCTCCCCACGACCCCGACACCCTCCCCACGACCCCGACACCCTCCCCACGACCCCGACACCCTCCCCACTCCTCCCCATGACCCCGCATCCTCCCCACAACCCCTCATCTTCCCCACTCCACCCCGCGACCCCCGCATCCTCCCCACGACCCCGACACCCTCCCCACGACCCCGACACCCTCCCACGACCCCGACACCCTCCCAACGACCCCGACACCCTCCCCACTCCTCCCCATGACCCCGCACCCTCCCCACAACCCCTCATCTTCCCCACTCCACCCCGCGACCCCCATATCCTCCCCACAACCTCTCATCCTCCCTACGACCCCCGCATCCTTCCCACTCCTCTCCACGACCCCCATACCCTCCCAACAACCCCGACACCCTCCCCACGACCCCCACATTCTGCCACATTCACCAACTGAGCTCCACATCCTTTCTCTTTCTGACAGTCTCTGGTGACTCTGACATCGACCACCGTGCGCGTGAACAAGACTCTCTCCGTCCCGCCCAACCCCTTCAAGATGCCGATGCAGGCTGACCCCAGTCTGATGGTGGACATTAGCCCTCCAGTGGCTCACTCTGGCCCAGGACCGGTGCAGATGAGACTGATCTCCTACGAGCTGCGAGATGGACAGGTAAGGTGCCCTGGGGGCTGTGGGCCAAGGATCGGAGGATGCCAGTGTGAGCACGTTATCGGGGCACCCAGAGATCATCGATCATGAAAATCCCTACTGTGTGGAAACAGGCCATTCGGCCCAACAGATCCACACCGCCGCTCCAAAGAGCATCCCACCCAGACCTGTTCCCCTACTTTTCCCATGTCTAACCCATCTAACCTAAACATCCCTGTGCACTACGGGCAATTTAGCATGGCCAGTCCACCTACCCACAAATCTTTGGACTGTGGGAGTACCTGGAGGAAACCCACGCAGACACGGGGAGAATCTGCAAATTGCGCACAGACAGTCGCCCGAGGCTGGAATCAAACCCACTCGAGTCCCTGGTGCTGTGAGGCAGCAGTGCGAACCACTGAGCCACCTGTGCTACAGTGTCATAGTGACCCCTGGGGTGGACTCCTAGTACTGCAGTCTGACTGCGACCCCTGGAAGGGAGACCACTGGTACTACAGTCTCAAAGTGACCCCTGGGGTAGACTCATGGTACTGCAGTCTCACGGTCTCTGTACTGTAGCCTGATGAGGTCTCTTTAAGAAACCTCACTGTTTCAACGTGGGGATGCCATGTTTCCTGTCAGATGTGAAGCTGCGAAGTTGCTGAAAAGTGTGTATCCCATCCTGTGTTTTATTCCCTAACCTTCTGCATTCTTTCTTGACCTTAGGACAGTGATGAGCTGAATGAACTCTGCAAACCTGAGGCGCAGCTGGGTCTTGACATACGTCTGAAAACAAAGAAAGCACCACAGTCCAAGTTTCTCATTGTTCATTTTCATGGGGGAGGTTTTGTGGCACAGACTTCCAAATCACACGAGGTAAAAAAAAACAACAGATTCGTTTGAGTCTGCTGATTCCAGAGTGAAGCAAAATTTAGCTGTCCATTTGAGAGTGGAACTAGCAATCAGGGACAGCACGGGGTGAGATACAGAGTAAAGCTCACTCTACACTCTTCCCCCATCAAGCACTCCCAGGGACAGGGACAGCACGGGGTGAGATACAGAGTAAAGCTCCCTCTACACTCTCCCCCATCAAACACTCCCAGGGACAGGGACAGCACGGGGTGAGATACAGAGTAAAGCTCACTCTACACTCTCCCCCATCAAACACTCCCAGGGACAGCACGGGGTGAGATACAGAGTAAAGTTCACTCTACACTGTCCCCCCCCATCGAACACTCCCAGGGAGAGGGACAGCACGGGGTTAGATACAGAGTAAAGATCCCTCCATGCTGTGCCCCCATCAAACACTCCCAGGGACAGGGACAGCACAGGGTTAGATACAGAGTTAAGCTCCCTCTACACTGTCCCCTATCAAACATTCCCAGGGACAGCACGGGGTTAGATACAGAGTAAAACTTCCTCTACATTGTCCCCTATCAAACACTCCCAGGGACAGGGACTGCACTGGGTCACATAGAGAGTAAAGCTCCCTCTCCATTCCCCCGCTCCCCGTCAAACCCTCCCAGGGACAGGGACAGCACGGGGTTAGATACAGAGTAAAGCTCACTCTACACTGTCCCTCCCCCATCAAACACTTCCAGGGACAGGGACAGCACAGGGTTAGACACAGAGTAAAGCTCCAATTTGTCTTCTTGATATGATACTGTGAGTTTACGTTCATTGTTACGTTAAAGATTTAACTCTTTGTGAATTTACTTTCCACTTTTCAGTTATAGCTTCAGCTGCCTGCTTCCCCTTCCCCTGCCAGCCCACCGAGTGATACCTGTCATCAGTGCTGGAGAGCTCTCGGCTTCAGCCGGCTGTATCCACAATTCTGCCACTCCTTGCTGGATACAGAGGGCTGCTTCTCTCTCAACATGAACTCCCCTCGAGTGTGGGTGGATAGCAACCTGCTCCCCCCCACCATCCCCAACCTTAAGAGCAAAACCAACCACCCCCCCCCCCCCCCCCCCCCCCGGCCAGCTCTGTGGTCTCAGAGCCGCTCCCCATCCCCATTCCGATGCTTGCTCCTGCCTTTCGGCTTGTCTTCTGTCTGCACCAGTTTGACCATCTCACGCGCTCTCTCGCACAGGCGTACCTGAAGAGCTGGGCCCATGAGCTGGATTCGCCGATCCTCTCTGTCGATTACTCCCTCGCCCCCGAAGCTCCATTCCCACGGGCCCTTGAGGAGTGTTTCTTCGCCTACTGCTGGGCCATCAACAACTGCCACCTGTTGGGTAGGTCTGTCCCCAACAGCCACCCCCCCCACCCCCACTCCCAGCCCCCTCCCTGTCACTGCATTGTGGCTGCCTGGGGGCCAAGGCCAGAGCAGACAGTGTGGGACACAGGAAGAGTGTCAGTGTCGGAGGGGTTGGGGGGGCGTGACTGTGGAGAGGGGTGCTTGGGGATCAAACAGACTATTTGGCATCAGTGCAGGATTGCAGTAGGGGAGGAGGTATATCCACGGTGGTCTCTGCTCTTTTAAAGTGCAGGTAAAGCTCTCTCTACACTGTCCCCCATCGAACTTTCTGAAAACATGCACAGCACAGCGTTAGATACACAGTATAGCTCCCTCTACACTGTCTCCGTCAAATACTCCCAGGGACAAGGACAACACGAGGTTAGATACAGAGTAAAGCTCCCTCTACACTGTCTCCCATCAAACGCTCCCAGGACAGGAACAGCATGGGGTTAGATACAGAGTAAAGCTCGCTCTACACTGTCCCCACATCAAACACTCCCAGGACAGGGGCAGGACGAGGTTAGATACAGATGCAGTGATAATGGGAACTGCAGATGCTGGAGAATCCAAGATAATAAAATGTGAGGCTGGATGAACACAGCAGGCCCAGCAGCATCTCAGGAGCACAAAAGCTGACGTTTCGGGCCCAAAACGTCAGTTTTTATGCTCCTAAGATGCTCCTGGGCCTGCTGTGTTCATCCAGCTCCACACTTTGTTATCTTGGGTACAGATGCAGTCTGGTTTTTGCAAGTGTAATTGTTCTTCTGGAGGGTAAAGGGGGAATGCTGAAATGAGCAGGTGAAGCTTAATGCTGAGACATGACAAGCTAGTCCTTTGCTGGATGATTGGTTAAATATTTGAAGGAAAAAGAAAATCACACTAGTCGCATATTCGAGATTCTCCCTGATCTTTGACCAAAAATCTCGCCTGGGAATGGTGGGTGAATGGCATCTTTCTGTGTTGCATCACGTTCCTTTCTTTGCCTGACACTTGTTTTTCTTATCTTCTGTGTTTTCTACGTACTCATCTCTCAGCTCTTGTATCCTTCTCTCTCTCTTTCTGTCTGCTTTCTTCCTGTCCCATTTTGTTCTCTTCCTGACTCTCTTACTGTCTCGGTGTCTCTCTGTCTCCCTCTGCCTTGCCATCTGCCTCCCTTCTCTTCTGTGCGTCTCTCAAACTCTCTCTCTGTCTATCTCTCCCTCCGCCTCCCTCCCTCCGCCTCCCTCCCTCCGCCTCCCTCCCTCTGCCTCCCTCTCTCCCTCCGCCTCCCTCCCTCCGCCTCCCTCCCTCCGCCTCCCTCCCTCCCTCCGCCTCCCTCCCTCCGCCTCCCTCCCTCCGCCTCCCTCCCTCCGCCTCCCTCCCTCCGCCTCCCTCCGCCTCCCTCCCTCCGCCTCCCTCCGTCCCTCTGCCTCCCTCTCCCCCTCCGCCTCTCCCCCTCCGCCTCTCCCCCTCCGCCACTCCCCCTCCGCCTCTCTCCCTCCGTCTCTCTCTGTCCCTCCTACTCTCCCTGTGTCCTCTCTGCCTCTCTGTCTGTCTGTCTTCCTCAACCCCCTATTCTTCCTCTCTCCCCCCTCTTCCTCCTCTGTGCCCGCCTTCCACCCCTCTCCCCTCCTTCCTCCTCTCCCCCACCCGAACCCCCCACATCAACCCCCGCCTGCGTCCCTCCTGCTGTCTGCATGTCTCTTACCCTTTCTCTCTCTCTCTCTCTCCCTGTATCTATCTGCCTGTGTGTCTCAGTCTGTCTCCCTCGCTGTCTGTCTCTCTCCCCACCCCTCCTTGCAAATTAGCCCCATGGGTGAGTGTGGTGGTAGGGCTGGGGAGCTGGATGACTGTGGTGTGTGTTCCTCCTGCTCTGAAGAGTAAGGCCTACAGATGTGTCACTGTCCTCTCACTGCCGTCTCTGTTTCTGCTCCCAACCCCACGCTCAGGTTCAAGCGGAGAGAGGATCTGCCTGGCGGGGGACAGCGCTGGAGGGAACCTCTGCCTCACTGTGTCCATGCGAGCTGCCTCATATGGAATCCGCATGCCGGATGGGATCATGGCTGCCTACCCAGCAACATTGCTCCAGGCCAGCGCCTCGCCATCCCGTCTGCTCACCTTCATCGACCCACTGCTGCCCCTCAGCGTCCTCTCCAAGTGCCTGAGTGCTTACGCAGGTGAGGGGCCTCTGCAGACCCAGAGTCTAACTGCATCCCAAAAAAGGTGGGCTGGCGCAGTGACCACTGACCAAGGCGATCTGTCAGTGCTGAGGGAGTGGGCACTGTCGGAGGGTCAGCGCTGAGGGAGCACCGCGCTGTTGGAGGGTCAGTGCTGAGGGAGCGCTGCACTGTCGGAGGGTCAGTGCTGAGGGAGCGCCGCACTGTCGGAGGGTCAGTGCTGAGGGAGCGGGTGCAGTCGGAGGGTCAGTGCTGAGGGAGTGGGCGCTGTCAGAGGGTCAGTGCTGAGGGAGCGGGCACTGTTGGAGGGTCAGCGCTGAGGGAGCGCCACACTGTCGGAGGGTCAGTGCTGAGGGAGCGGGCGCTGTCGGAGTGTCAGTGCTGAGGGAGCGGGTGCTGTCGGAGTGTCAGTGCTGAGGGAGTGGGCACTGTCAGAGGGTCAGTGCTGAGGGAGCACCACGCTGTCGGAGGGTCAGTGCTGAGGGAGTGGGTACTGTCGGAGGGTCGGTGCTGAGGGAGCGCCGCACTGCCGGAGGGTCAGTGCTGAGGGAGCGCCGCACTGTCGGAGGGTCAGCGCTGAGGGAGCGCTGCACTGTCGGAGGGTCAGCGCTGAGGGAGCGCTGCACTGTCAGAGGGTCAGTGCTGAGGGAGTGGGCACTGTCGGAGGGTCAGTGCTGAGGGAGTGGGCACTGTCGGAGGGTCAGTGCTGAGGGAGCGCTGCACTGTCGGAGGGACATGGTGGCTTCACATTGATACTCTGCCTGTTCGTGGGCCTGTGTACTTGAAGTTGGTGCACATTGGGGCACCTCTTCACCGTAACCCTTCCCCTGTCACATATCTCCCTCCAACACTGGACTCCCTTACACTCCCCCGACCAACACCTGCCCAATGCCTGGCTCCTAACTCTCTGATTCTGCTTGTATCTTCTCCCCTTCCCTTCCGTGCCCCTGCCCCATTTCTTTCCCCTTCATACCCTCATATCTCTCCTCTCTGCCCTGCATATCTCTCCACTCTGCGCCTCCATTTCTCTCCCCCTTCACGCCTGCGCTTCTCTCCCCCTTTCACTCCTCCATTTCTCTCCCCCTTTCACTCCTCCATTTCTCTCTCCTTTCCTTTCACTCCTCCATTCCTTTCTCCTTTCACTCCTCCATTTCTCTCCCCTTTCACTCCTCCATTTCTCTCCCCCCTTCACTCCTCCATTTCTCTCCCCCTTCACTCCTCCACTTCTCTCCCCCTTCACTCCTCCACTTCTCTCCCCCTTCACTCCTCCACTTCTCTCCCCCTTCACTCCTCCATTTCTCTCCCCCTTCACTCCTCCATTTCTCTCCCCTTTCACTCCTCCATTTCTTTCCCCCTTTCACTCCTCCATTTCTTTCCCCCTTTCACTCCTCCATTTCTTTCCCCCTTTCACTCCTCCATTTCTTTCCCCCTTTCACTCCTCCATTTCTTTCCCCTTTCACTCCTCCATTTCTCTCCCCCCTTCACTCCTCCATTTCTCTCCCCCTTTCACTCCTCCATTTCTCTCCCTTTCACTCCTCCATTTCTCTCCCCCCTTTCACTCCTCCATTTCTCTCCCCCTTTCACTCCTCCATTTCTCTCCCCCTTCACTCCTCCATTTCTTCCCCCTTTCACTCCTCCATTTCTTTTCCCCCTTTCACTCCTCCATTTCTTTCCCCCTTTCACTCCTCCATTTCTTTCCCCCTTTCACTCCTCCATTTCTCTCCCCCTTTCACTCCTCCATTTCTTTCCCCTTTCACTCCTCCATTTCTTTCCCCCCTTTGCTCCCTCATTTTTGTCGCCACTTATTCCCCGTCTGTCTGTTTCTCTTTTCTGCCCCTTTCCCCCTCCCCTCCCCCCGCAACATCTCAAGGTTCCCTCACCCTCTTTCAGCCATGGTGTGCTGACCATGGAGGAGTGCCACAATGTCGGAGAGTCAGTGCTGAGGGAACACCCCTGTTTCCCCTCGCTCTGGGATCACTTTTCCCTCCTTTACCCCTGTCTCCCTGTTTCCCCCGGATCTGGGATCACTTTTCCCTCCTTTACCCCTGTCTCCCTGTTTTTCCTGGGTTCTTGGATCACTTTTCCCTCCTATCCCCCTCTCTCCCTGTTTCCCCCCATCCCCCTCTCTCCCTGTTTCCCCAGGATCTGGGATCACTTTATCTTCCTACCGCCCCTCCCTTTTTCCCCTGGGATCTGGGATCACTTTTCCCTCCTATCTGCCTCTCTCCCTGTTTCCCCTGGGATCTGGGAAACTCGGCCTGTACCCCCTATCCCCTGACCCCAGTGCATTGTGTGTTGACAGGGACAGAGGCTGCATCGGGTAGCCCCAGGAACATGGAGAAGACGGACACACTGAGCCTGATACGGAATGACGCAGCTGCTTTACTGCTCCGAGACATCCGGCTGGGAGCCTCGGCCTGGCTCAACTCTCTCATGGACAGTGGCAAGAGCAGCAATAAGCCTGGTGAGGAGACCTTTCATCGTTTTCCTCCCCACTAACTTCTCCAATCCCTAACACCCACCACTCCCAACCCAGACATCCCGCTCTCAATCCAGTCCCTGAACTCTCTTGCTGCCTGAATGACACACCCAGCGCCTCTCGGAGAGCGCACAGACCTCAGATAGAGGCTGGGATCTTGATTGTGGGGCAGTAGTGGTTTCATCCAGAGTTCGCTGACCTAGGTTGTGATGTAGTGACTGGATCAGTCTCCACCTTGTGGAATAAACCAGTCCCTCACAGGCATTGGTTGCGAACTGTGGGTGGGGGGGATGGAATGCGGGGCAGTATGAGGGGCTTGCACAGGCAAGGCTGAGGTACAGCATCCACACCATCAATCCACAAGAAGATCATCGACAGTGGAGGCCTGTGATTGGAAGAACGTTGAGAGAGGGAGTCTATGATTGGATGATCATTGAGAGGGGAGGCCTGTGCTTGGAGGAGGAGCATCTGACAGTCATGAAGGGAGAGTGAGTGGTGAGTGGGAGAGAGAGTACAGCAGCATAAGAATGACAGACAAAGAATGGCGTCTGGGTGGGGGGGGGGAGAGAGAGAGAAGTTGAGCACGGGGTGGGGGAGGGAAAGGTTAAACGAGGGAAGAGGGAGAGGGTGGCATTGAGTGGAGGGGAGGGGAGGAGAGAGGGGGTTCGAGGGGAGGGGTCGAGTGGAGGGGAGAAGGAGAGAGGGAGGAGTGGAGTGGAGGGGAGAAGGAGAGAGGGAGGAGTGGAGTGGAGGGGGGAAGGAGAAGGGGGGCGTGGTGTCAAGTGGAGAGGAGAAGTCTGATTTTGATGGTTTTGCAGTCCTGGGGTTTTGCCTGTGGTCAGAGGTGCGTGAATGCTAGACCTGGTGTCAGACTGTGTGTACTGGTGTTGTGAAATGGGCACAAGGGATATCTGAATGAGAGTCTGGGGAGGAGGCACAGTCGTGAACAACATTCTTTGGGAGGAGAGAGAGAGAGAGAGAGAGAAGGATAGTAAAACAGAAGGGGTAGGAGAAGGAGTGTTGTGTCAGACTTGAGTGACCCTGACATTCTGTCAGCTGGGTTTACAATGTGCTGTAAAAGTGATATTGTGTTTCCAGCTGTGAACAATAGCACTGAGGAAATGCAGCCAGGGTCAGGAGGAGTTGGATATTTAAAGTAACAGGATGACATTACCCGGCTGGGAAATCAGGCGGAAGGCTTGCCAAAGCAGGAGAGAATGGAGGAGGCAGCCATTGGAGGGGGATGGAGATGAATGTTGTGATTGGGAATCCATTACAACTCCTAAACTCCCACCTGCCAGAAATGGGATCAGGAGTTAGTTCCACCCTCAGTGCCCACTGTCATGGGATTTGAATTGGTATCATTTTTAACCTCATTCCCTGCTGTTGCTGGATTGGAATTGGGAATTGTTTCCTCACGTCAACTCACTGCTGTTGTGGGGTCAGGACTGGGTCTGGTGTGGGGAGCAGTTGTTGGGCGGAGAGGGAGATGGAACTTGCTGTCTTGTTTATTGAGGTACTTCTCAGTCACACGTTGCCACTCTGCCTCCTGTGAAGCCTGAGCTCTGTCTTGTCTCTGCAGTAGGATTGCAGCTCTGGGCTTGCCTTAGGCGGCCCCTCACCCTGCTGGTGCAACTTCTGCGACTCGAGAAGCCCAACATTTCTCACTGTCCTGTCTCCGGTAGGAAGCTTCTCTCTGCTGTAACCTGGCATTTGTCTCCCCGAGTAAACCCACATCAATGTGTTCAGCCCCTTGTTTGGTGATCCCTTGCTCTGACACCTGCCTGCCTAGCACCTGTACCTTGAACTCTGTGTCTGTGTCTGCATGGGCCCTTTATCACCACAATTGCTCATTGCTTGTCTCATTTCCTTTGTACTCTCTCTCAGATCCCACAGCATTATCGGGAGAAGAGTCAATAAAACAAACTACAACTAGCTGTATAAGTTTAAATAAAGGACTCAGGGCTTATTAGTGCAGCTATTAGTGCAAACAGGATTGGTCAGCAGGTACCGCTGAATCATGTCTAACAGTGCATCAACACCAGCAACCAATTTAATTAATCACTGAAGTTCACAAAGTGGTTCTTTAGATGAGTTCCCGAGATGGAAAGCTTGTCTTATGAGGAGACAATGAGCAGCTTTGGCCTAGAGAGGAGCTAAGTAACTGAAGTACGTAAAGATGCTGGAGAAGATTGACGAAGTTGACATAAAGAGGACATTTCTTCACATGGGGCAATCTAGGACAAGAGATTAGAGTTTCTAGGCTAAGGGGAGGCAGATTTAAAACAGAAGTATTTCCTCTCCGGAGCAGGATTTATGCACTTAATGCTAGGGCCCTGGGATGTGTTGCTGAACAACGGGATCACATTCATAATTCGTTGAAAGTGGAGTTGCAGGTGGACAGGGTGGTGAGGAAGGTGTTCGGTACGCTCGCCTTTATTGATCAGTGCGTTCAGTATGGGAGTTGGGAGGGTCGTGTTGAAACTGTACAGGACATTGGCCAATTTTGGAATACTGCGTGCATTTCTGATCTCCCTGCTGTATGAAGGATGTTGTGAAACGTGAAAGGGTTCAGAAAAGATTTACAAGGATGTTGCCAGGGCTGGAGGGTTTGAGCTACAGGGAGGGGCTCAATAGGCTGGGGCTATTTTCCTCAGAGCATCAGAGGTGACCTTATAGAGGTTTATAAAATCTTGAGGGGCATAGATAAGGTGAATAGCCGAGGTCTTTTCCCCCAGGGTAGGGGAGTCCAAAACTAGAGGGGCATATGTTTAAGGTGAGAGGGAAAAGATTTAAAAGGGACCTAAGGGGCAACTTTTTCATGAAGAGGGTGGGGCATGTATGGAGTGAGCTGCCAGAGGAAGTGGTGGAGGCTGGTACAGTTACAGCATTTAAAAGGCATCTGGATGGGGACATGAATAGGAAAGGTTTAGAGGGATATGGGCCAAATGCTGGCAAATGGGACTAGATTAATGTAGAATGTCTGGTTGGTATGGATGACTTGGACTGAAAAGTCCGTTTCCATGCTGTACAACTCTGTGACTCTAAAAGATCATTAATCCATGAAATTCGCTGCCCCAAAGGGTGATGGTTACTGGGCTGTTCAAAACATTTACAGAGAGAGATTTATAATTTCTAATGGATTAAAATAATTATACGGAGCAGGCAGAAAAGTACAACTGAGTCTGCGATGAAATCAGTATTGAAAGGGAATGGCCTACTCCTCATCCTAGCCCTTCTGTCTTTATATGAGAGGGGCCCCTTCTCTGCAAACGAAAGAGATATTTCCAAACCTTGCAACTTTGTTTGAATAACCAGTGATAGCCTTAGCCAATCAACACCGTCCTGCCCTGTTGTATAGATTGTTGTGATCATTTGAAATTTGGCATTCTTGCATTTGATCCTGACGAGGGAGGAGGAAAATCAAACTTCAGCAATCAAACAGTTTGCCTGTTCCTCATCTCGTTGGTGTTTGTGGGATCTGGCTGCCCTGCTTCTTGCTTTACAAAACAAGGGGGGTGTATTTCAATGGAGGCTTTTGGACACGTTGAGGAGGTGCAAAAAATGCACATTCCTTCCAGCTCCGCTGAGCCAAGTGATGAGGGATTAGTCATGGGGGGATGCATGCGGGTTTGATCTCCAGTGTGTGAGCAATGAGACTGACAGGAGTGTATGTTGTTTCCCTCCCACAGAGGCAGTGCGAAAGAGCTGCTCAGAGGCTGCCCTCACCAGCACCTCCACCAACTCATCCTCGGACCTCGAGCCAACCTTCGTGATGAGCCGGACCTGTGAGGAGCCAGGAGACAGTAGCCCATCCTCCAGCACGCTGAGCCTGTCAGACCACTTACCCAACAGCCAGGTCCAAGCCGGGAGTGGGCCTCGAGCTGCCTTCTACCAGGAGGAGGAGGGAGCGGAAGAGGAGGAGGAGGGTGGAGAGCGCAGGGCCTGGCGTACGCAGTTCCCTGGGGGGTTTCAGCCCCTGCGCAGTGAGGCAGCGGCGGCCAGCATCAAACTGCAGACCTCAGCCATCGTGAGAAACCCTTTCATGTCGCCACTGCTGGCCACTGACGACATGCTCCGGGGTCTGCCTCCCGTCCACCTGGTGGTGAGTGTCTGTCTCAGCCCAGGGATAGGAGGGAGCGTGGGGTATCTCCACCAACCCCAACTCCCCCCACCTCACCTCACCACCCAACAGGCACGGTAATGTAAACCTTTCAACCGCAGTGAAGCCTGAGGCACCCTCCTGCACTGTGTGCCCAGGGGGGGCCTGCGTCAGGGTGGAGCGGGGGGGGGGGGGGGGGGTGCGGGGAGAGAGTTTGTGAGGAGGGTCTGGGGGTCTCAAGAGGTTCCCGGGTCAGGGTGCAGAGAGAGACAGCTTGAGGGTAACACTGCTTTGGGGAGTGGGACGGGGGTCTCAGAGGGTCCCGGGTCAGGGTGTGGAGAGGGAGAGTTTGAGAGAACACTGCCTTGGTTGGGGGGGGGGGGGCGTGGTTTCAGAGGGTCCCAGGTCAGGGACTCCTCGGTTACACTTAGGGAAGCACTGCATTTAAACTGAATCATCACCCCTTCCACCCTCCAAACCCCAATTTCAAGATGTTACAAGGTCCCACAAGCTGCCCAGTGAAGGATAGTGCCCTGTATGGGATCCTGCTGTGCACATATTGGCCACTGCATTTCCTGCATATTTATGATCCTGACTGGGAGGGATGGTTCAGTCAGGAATGAGGGGGTGAGAGTGTGGGGTTCACCAGCAGATCGTGGTATGTGCCAAGTGTTAATAATGCTCTTCCTGTGTCCCCTACACTTGCTCCGTTCTCTCCCCTCCGCCTCTCTCTCTCTCTCTCTCTCTCTCTCTCTCTCTCTCTCCCTCTCTCCCCAGGCATGTGCCCTGGACCCGATGCTGGACGACTCAGTGATGTTTGCCAAGCGGCTGCGAAGTGTGGGCCAACCGGTCAGCCTGCAGGTGGTGGAGGATCTCCCTCACGGCTTCCTGAGCCTGTCCCACCTCTCCCGCGAGACCAAGGAGGCCTCCAGCATCTGTGTGGACCGCATCCGCGAGGTCCTCCAGGGCCGAGCGGCCGCCAGCCAGGCCCGTAAACACCGCAAGCTGGAGAGGCTGGTGGCCAAGGCTCCGTCTGCCGTGGAGGTCCGGCAGACGGCCGACCTGACCATGGCCAGTGACACCGAAATCGGAGCCTAGAACCTCGAACCGACTACACTGTCCCCTCGTGGGATCCTGTTCGGCTGCTTATCCCAGGCCACGGGGACTGCCCCACTGTTTCTGTCCCCAGCACCGGAGCCCTCGGATAAGGCAGCAAATGTTGTCGGGACTGAGGGATAGGGCACAGAGCCGAGCTCCGGTGTGCCTGGGAGAGAGAGTGTGCCTGCACAGACAAGCCAGTGACCGTGTGTGAGGCCCCACTGTACAGCCTGGGGGAGGGTTGACCAAGCCCCAAGCAGAACAGGGACCGGGTTTGGCCAGGCTTCTGACGCAGACCAAAGCACAATGTTTCCTTTCAGCCAGTGCTGGGAAGGTGCAATTTACTTTATCCACATTGTTCGGATGCTGCCTTCGTACCTTTGTACGTGTCTGTCCAAGGGTATCCGACAGCTCATCTATTTGTGTGTGTGTTTGTGTGTGTGTGTGTTTGTGTGTGTGTGTGTGTATTTGTATCTGACTATGTGTGTGTGTGTGAGAGAGAGAGAATGTGTGTGTGTATTTGTATCTGTGTGTGTGTGTGTGTAAGCATGTGTCTGTGTATTTGTATCTGACCGTGTGTGTGTGTGTGTGTGTGTGTGTGTGTGCCTCTGTCTGTGTGTTTCTAGGTCAATGTTCTTGTAAGCCTGCACCTCTCAACTTATGTCAAGTTCTTCGACCAAATTGTACATACACCTGTGTATAATTTTGAATGAATTCCTTTTGCTGTTTTTACATTGCTGACGGAGAATCGTGTATTTATCCTGTTACCTCCCAGCCCTGGCCTCAATGCCCCACTCTTGTGCCCGGATTTCCTTGCCATTGTAACTGATGCCAGTGCTCTCTCAAACTGGCTGCTTCAACTGTGTTCTACTGTGTTCTATGTGTTGCCACATGGCAAGCTGCCATTCTACTGTGGCACTGTAATGATGGCTGTCTCAGATTAAATGAGACCCCCCCCGCCAGTACCTGGGGCCAACCTGGGTAGCGTTGACAGAGTTTAGGCGATGGGCAGGAAAGAGGCTTGTTGAATATCTTGACTGACCCTGCTCCCACCACATTTTCCCAGTGTGTTCCAGACTCAAGCACTCTTGATCCCCTCACCTCGCACTTGCTTCTGTTGCTAAGCACTTGAAAAGTATGCCTGCTCGTTTTCAGTCCTGTCACAACTTTCTCACCACCTATTCTGACCTCATAGATTTAAACATTCTGACCAGATCTCCTCTGGGCTTTCTCCTCTTCACCGCCAGCAAACTAACAATGCATGTTACGTCGTTGGGAACATCATCGAAACACAGGCAACCAGCGGTGCCAAAGGCAAAATGAAGAGAGTGTTGGCGGAGCAGCTAAGTACCTCTTAAAATACAGCAGCCATTCAGTTACACTGCATGGTCCATGTAGATGATCAAAATCCCCTCCTACATATTTCTGCTAAAAACACTCTGTCTCTAACTCTGTCTCCTTCCCACACCCCCTATGACCCATTTCTCCCTCTCACTTTCTGTGACCCATTTCTCCCTCTCTCTCCGTGACCCATTTCTCCCTCTCTGTCTCTCCGTGACCCATTTCTCCCTTCCTCTCTCTCTGATCCATTTCTCCCTCTCTCTCCGTGACCCATTCCTCCCTCTCTCTGTGACCCATTTCTCTCTCCATCTGTGATCCATTTCTCCCTCCCTCTCTCTGTGATCCATTTCTCCCTCCCTCTCTCTGTGACCCATTTCTCCCTCCCTCTCTCAGTGATCCATTTCTCCCTCCCTCTCTCTGTGGCCCATTTCTCCCTCCCTCTGTGATCCATTTCTCCCCCTCTGTGACCCATTTCTCCCTCCCTCTCTCTCTGATCCATTTCTCCCTCTCTTTCCGTGACCCATTTCTCCCTCCCTCTCTCTCCGTGACCCATTTCTCCCTCCCTCTCTCTCCGTGACCCATTTCTCCCTCCCTCTCTCTCCGTGACCCATTTCTCCCTCCCTCTCTCTCCGTGACCCATTTCTCCCTCCCTCTCTCTCCGTGAACCATTTCTCCCTCCCTCTCTCCGGGACCCATTTCTCCCTCCCTCTCTCTGTGACCCATTTCTCCCTCCCTCTCTCTGTGACCCATTTCCCCCTTTCTCTCTCTGACCTCCCCACCCCGCCTCACTGACTGTCTATCTGTGACCCATTTCCGTCTAGTATCATGGTCCTATAGAACTGTTGTAACAGGGATGGAAGCGTTTTAGATCATAGTGAGTTTTCTCGCTCTCTGTTACAGATTCTGGAGCCACCCCTGATGCCTTCCCCCCTCTGTCCAATTTTATCCTCCATAGGTAATTCTCCAGTTTTTTTGTGCATGCTGTGATTTCATCCACCTCCCCCGTGTTCTCCGAGTGATATTCTGATCCTATCCTCTCACCGCACAAACACCCATTTCTCCATTTCATAGTCTTTAATTTCTTTTCAGATCTCCCTTGCTCCACTTGCACCAACCATCACTGATATCAATGCAGTGACAATACTTCACCTTAGAGAAAAACTAGGTTGGCTCGGTGACTTGGTGGCTCGCGCTGCTTCCTTACAGCGCCAGGAATCTGGATTCGATTCCACCCTCCAGCGACTATCTGTGGGGAGTTTGCACATTCTCCCTGTGTCTGTGTGGGTTTCCTCCCCTCAGTCCAAAGATGTGCTGGTTAGGGAGAATTGGATGTGGGAAATGTGGGCATAGGAATGTGATAGTCTTTAGCGAGATGGTGCAGACTGGCTGGACCGAGTGGCCTCTGATTTCTAACTGCCCAGCTCCACATCTGAAACAAAGTAGCTGGAGAGCATCAGCCGTCCATGTCAGGGGGGAGAGAAAGGAGAGTTAACAATTTGGATTGAGAAGTTTGAGAAGACTTCAACTGCACATTGAGCAAGGATTTTACCTCCAGGCTGTGCCCTAGTCATTGATAATGGGAACTGCAGATGCTGGAGAATCCAAGATAATAAAATGTGAGGCTGGATGAACACAGCAGGCCAAGCAGCATCTCAAGAGCACAAAAGCTGACGTTTTGGGCTGAGACCCATCATCAGAGAGGAGGATGGGGTGAGGGTTCTGGAATAAATAGGGAGAGATGGGGAGGTGGACCGAAGATGGAGAGAAGATAGGTGGAGAGG
Organism: Stegostoma tigrinum; assembly: GCF_030684315.1. Taxonomy (NCBI): domain Eukaryota; kingdom Metazoa; phylum Chordata; class Chondrichthyes; order Orectolobiformes; family Stegostomatidae; genus Stegostoma; species Stegostoma tigrinum. Next base: position 10,132,159 of record NC_081394.1, on the reverse strand, counting down.
AGAGTATAGGTGGGGAGGTAGGGAGGGGATAGGTCTGTCCAGAGAAGATGGACAGGTCAAGGAGGTGGGATGAGGTTAGTAGGTAGGAAATGGAGGTGCGGCTTGGGGTGGGAGGAAGGGATGCATTGGATGAGGAAGATAGAGGAAGAACAGGTTAGGGAGGCAGAGACAGGCTGGGCTGGTTTTGGGATGCAGTGGGGGGAGGGGACGAACTGGGCTGGTTTTGGGCTGCGGTGGGGCAAGGGGAGATTTTGAAGCTGGTGAAGTCCACATTGATACCATTGGGCTGCAGGGTTCCCAAGCGGAATATGAGTTGCTGTTCCTGCAACCTTCGGGTGGCGTCATTGTGGCACTGCAGGAGGCCCATGATGGACATTGTCATCTAAAAAATGGGAGAGGGAGTTGAAATGGTTCGCGACTGGGAGGTGCAGTTGTTTATTGCAAACCAAGCGGAGGTGTTCTGCAAAGCGGTCCCCAAGCCTCCGCTTGGTTTCACCAATGTAGAGGAAGCCACACCGGGTGCAATGGATACAATATACCACTGGACTGACCTATCCCCTCCCCACCTATACTCTCCTCTCCACCTATCTTCTTTTCTCTCCACCTTCCCCTCTCTCCCTATTTATTCCAGTTCCCTCACCCCATCCCCCTCTCTGATGAAGGGTCTAGGCCCGAAACATCAGCTTTTGTGCTCCTGAGATGCTGCTTGGCCTGCTGTGTTCTTCCAGCTTCACACTTTGTTATCTTGTGCCCTAGTCATTGTCCATTTCTGCTTGGTTGTGGCTCAGTGATTGACTGCGCAGGAGACAATTTGTTTTAATATTTGTTCACTGTGGGTTGTGGGTGTCACTGGTGAGGCTGGCTCTGTGGTGGCCGTTTTATTGAGAGCCTGGAGTCATGTACAGGGCCAGACCAGGTAAGGACAGCACCAGATTTACTTCCTTGAACAACATCAGTGAACCATGTGGGTTTTGTGAACAACAATTGCCATGAGGCCAGATTTTTGGTCCAGATCTCTATGGGATCCACATTCCACCCTCTGTTGGGTTGGGAGTCGAACGCATTGTTCCCAGAGCCTGAGGTTCCGGATTGTCATGGACTCCCCACACAGACGCTGAGTGGATGAGCTTCAGTCTGAGAGAGAGTCACTGAATGCACGTCATCCATGGTGGCTGTCTGCAATGAGTGAGCATGTGACGGACGGGTGTTCACCGGTGCAACGGACGGGGTTCACCGGTGCAACGGATGGGTGTATCAGTGTGACTGACTGGAGGTGACTGTTCAACACCCACTGACTGACTGACTGCACGAGTGTGTTTGACTGTGCCTGTAGGCGTGTGTTCGTGTTGCAGTGGAGATCACTGGAGCTTTTAATCGGGAGCTAGCCTTGGTCGGATTTTATTTCTGTTTCCTGTCCGAGGACAGTTTGACCAACTGTAATCACAAGGTGGCCTTGCTCCGAGCACTGCTGTTAAAACCCGGTTCTGTGTTCTCTGGAGTGTAGAGGGAATCTGATTGAAGCATAACTCTGACAAGCGTGGAGAGGATTGATGCAGGGAGGATGTTTCCCCCACCTTGGGGAGTCTAGGACCAGGAGACACGGCCTAACAACACAGCTAGGCCTTTAGGCCTGAGATGAGGGGAATCATTCTTCACTCAAAGAGGGGGAGGTGGTAGTGAATTGTGAAACATTCTACCATAGGCTGTGGAGGACAGGTCACTGAATATATTCAGGAAAAGCATTGATTTTTATTTTAAGAAGTCGCTATTTTTGGCTGCATGGCAGAATGGCATCAACAATGCAGATTCGATACTCACATCAGCTAGGATTACCACGTTATCCTCATTAAGCTGCCCACTCAGCTGATAGGTGGGGACCCACCGGATAAACCATCATTAGACATGGTCATATAGATGTTCAGCAAGGAGACAGACACTTTGGTCCATGCCAACTAGATACCCTAAATCAATCCAGTTCCATTTGCCAGCATTCAGTCCATATCCCTCTAAACCCTTCCTATCCATGTACCCATCCAGGTGCCTTTTAAATGCTGTAACTGTACCAGCCCCCACCACTCCCTCTGGCAGCTCATTCCATACACGCGCCACCCTCTGTGTGAAACATTTGCCCCTCAGGTCCCGTTTAAATCTTTTCCCTCTCACCTTAAACCTATTCCCTCTACTTTTGAACTTCCCCACCCCAGGGGAAAAGACCTTGTCTATTCACCCTATCCATGCCCCTCATGATTTTATAAACCTCTATAAGGTCACCCCTCAGCCTCCGACACTCCGGGGGAAAATAGCCCCAGCCTATTCACCCCCTCCCTGTAGCTCAAACCCTCCAGCCCTGGCAACATCCCTGTAAATCTTTTCTGAACCCTTTCAAGTTTCACAACATCCTTCCTACACCAAGGAGAGAATTGAACACAGTATTCCAAAAGTGGCCCTAACCAATGTCCTGTTCAGCCGCAACATGACCCTCTCAACTCCTATACTCAATGCATTGACCAATAAGGGCAAGCGTACCAAACACCTTCCTCACCGCCCTGTCTACCTGCAACTCCACTTTCAATGATCTATGAGCCTGTACTCAACGTCTAATGAGAGAACAGCTCCATGATCTGGTCAGACTACAGTGACTTTAGCTATTCCAAATAAGTTCCCACTCACATCATTTCAAAAACAGTAAACCTTTAATTAACTGGCATCTAAGGGATTGGGAGAGTGCCAGTCATTGACTATTCCAGGGCTTTATTAGTCAATTTTTAACATGTTCCTTCACTGTATGTTCATTTTCTAATGGACAGCCCCTGATTATGCTGTAAGGTTTAATATTATAGGCTAGAGTTTGAGGAACAATCGCCAAAATGTTTGTGAATTTGAATATCTACCCTGAACTATTTCCTGTACTGAGGTTAGCCTCTTATGGAACTATCTGATTATTATTTACATCATTTTTCTTGGTCAATGAGATCATTATCAAACAAAACTTTGATCAACTCCCAGGCTGCTGGTCAATATTAGATCACTGCAAGCAAAATAAATTCATGTTAACACGGGAAATCGAAGGTAATAACCATTCTGGCCAACACCAACAGTTTTATGAGTTAAGTATTCTGTATGAAATCTGAAATTTTGTTGTTGGCTAACCTGAAAGTTGTAAACCATACAAATATATTGGGAGGGAGTAGAAAGATATGGATCAATAAATGGCAGGTTTGTTTCTAGATTAATTAGGGCATGGTGGTCAGCAGAGGCTTGGAGGGCCAAACGGCCTGTTCCTGCGCTGTACTTCATTTGCTCATAATCAAGAGGCCCACAAACTCAATGTAAAACTACATACTAATAGAAATGTAATGCAGGGAGTATATACTTCACTGTTACATTTACTGCTTAAATTACTTAAATAATAATGCAACTTTGCCTTAAATGAAACCTTCTGATAGCCTTCTCACTTTCACCGTCAACTAGGACGTTGTGATAGTTCAGTAAGCTTCAAGGTCAGAAATCACACCACACCAGGTTATAGCCTAACAGGTTTATTTGAAAACACAAGCTTTCCGGGCCTTGCTCCTTCTTCAAGTAAAAACCAAAAGAACTGCGGAGGCTGTAAATCAGGAACAAAAACAAAGTGGCTGCAAAAGCTCAGCAGGTCTGGCAGCATCTGTGGAGGAGAAAACAGAGTTAACGTTTCGGGTCCGGTGACCCTTCCTCAGAACACAGCCTCCTTCTTCAGGTGTTAGTGACAGAGAATTTATAACTAAAAGATCAAAGGGTCACACCATTGATGAGGATGTATTGAACAAACCGAAGATACTGTTAAATCTTTAATCAGTTAGAAGGTTTTCATTGATTAATATGTACCTTTCCTCGTAAGACCTTCCCTCCATCCCAGGCAACACCCTGGTGAATCTCCTCTTCACCTTCTCCAATGCTTCCGCATCTTTTCTGTAATAAGGCGACCAGAACTGTACGCAATACCCCAGATGTGGCCGAACCAGGGTTTTGTATAGCTGGAGCATAACTTCATGGCTCTTTAACTCAATCCCTCTATTAATGAAAGCTAACACACTATATGCCTTCTTAACAACTCTAAGCACCTGGGTGGCAGCTTTCAGGGAACTGTGAACAGGAACCCCAAGATCCCTCTGCTCCTCCACACTGCCAAGAATCTTTCCACTAACACTGTATTCTGCTTTCAAGTTTGTCCTTCCAAAATGAATCACCTCACACTTTTCAGGGTTAAACTCCATCTGCCACTTCTTACAGCCCAGCTCTGCATCCTATCAATGTCCCTTTGTAACCTAGAACAGCCCTCCGCGCTGCCCACAATGTGACCCACCTTCATATCATTCACGAACTTACTAACCCACCCTTCCACCCCTTCATCCAAATCATTTACAAAAATCACAAATAGAAGAGGAACCAGAACAGATCCTTGTGGTACATCACGTGCAACTGAGCACCATGTTGAATATCTTCCATCCACTACCACCCTTAGTGTTCTGAGGGGCAGCCAGTTGTGAATCCAATCTGCCACATTTCCCCCTAACCCATGCCTCCTTACCTTCTGCATGAGCCTACCATGGGGAACCTTATCAAATGCCTTACTTAAATCCATATATACCACATCCACTGCTCCACCTTCATCCACGTGTTTGGTCACCTCTTCAAAGAATTCAATCAGGTTTGTGAGGCATGGTCTACCCCTCACAAATCTATGCTGACTATCACGAATCAAACTGTGCCTTTCCAAGTGATCATAAATCCTATCTCTCAGGGCCTTTTCCAATAATTTGCCCACGACTGACTAACTGATCTGTAATTCCCAGTGTTATCCCTATTCCATTTTTTGAGCAAGGGAATGACATTTGCCACTCTCCAATCTTTCAGCACTATACCCATCAGCAATGAGGATAAAAAGATCATCACCAAAGGCCCTGCGATTTCTTCCCGTAGAATCCTTGAATAAATCCCATCAGGCCTGGGGGACTAATCTATCTTCAGGTTCCACAAAATTCCTAGCGCATCTTCCTAACTAACATTGGCCTCCCCTAACCTACCAGCCAGTTTCACACTGTCCTCCCCTACAACTAGGTCCCTCTCAGTTATGAAAACTGAAGACAACTATTCATTAAGGACCTCTCCAAGCACAAATTCTCTTTACAATTCTTGATCGATGCTACCCTTTCACCGTCTCAACACACACACAACCTGACTGTCCCTCACACACTATCTTTCTCCCACCCCAACATATAGACACTCTGTCTCTCCCACAGACACACACACTCTCTGTCTCTCCCACAGACACACACTCTCTGTCTCTCCCACAGACACACACACTCTCTGTCTCTCCCACAGACACACACTCTCTGTCTCTCCCACACACACACACACACACACATTTCTCTCCCACACACACTTCTCTCCCACACACACACACACATTTCTCTCCCCCACACACACACTCTGTCTCACCCACAGACACACACACAGTCTCTGCCACACACACACATCCACATTTCTCTCTCACACACACACACACACACACACACACACACACACTCACACTCTCTGTCTCTTCCACACTCACGCACACGCACACAGACACAGACACACATTTCTCTCCCACACACACTTCTCTCCCACACACATTTTTCTCCCACACACACACACACATAGTCTCTGCCACACAAACACACACACATCCACATTTCTCTCCCACAGGCACAAACACACTCTGTCTCTCCCACAGACACACACACATACACACACACATACATACACACACACACACACACATACACATTTCTCTCCCATAGACATACACACACACACTCTGTGTCTCTCCCCCTCACACACGAACACATACACATTTCTCTCCCATGCACACACTCTGTCTCTCCCACAGACACACACACTCTGTCTCTCCCACACACTCACTCTCTGTCTCTCTCTCTCTCACACACACACACACACACACACATACACACTCTGTCTCTCCCTCACACACACACACTCTGTCTCTATCTCTCCCACAGACAAAGACAGACTCTGTCTCTCCCCCACACACTGTCTGTCTCACTCACAGACACACACACAGACATACACAGAAACACACACACACATTTCTCTCCCACAGAGACACTCTCTGTCTCTCCCACAGACACAAACACACTCTGTCTTTCCCACAGACACACTCTCTGTCTCACCCGCACTCTCTCACACACACACACAAACATTCACATTTCTCTCCCACAGACACACACTGTCTCTCCCACAGACGCAAACCCACTCTGTCTGTCCCCCCCCCCCGCCTCACACACATACACATTTCTCTCCCACACAATCACACACACACACACACACACACACACATTTCTCTCCCATAGACAGACACACTGTCTCTCCCACAGACACACACACATTTCTCTCCCAGAGACAAACAGACACACACAATCTCTGTCTCTCCCACACACACACAGACACACACACACACACTCACTCTCTGTCTCTCCCACACACACTCTGTCTCTCCCCACCACCACAAACACACACTGTCTCTCCCACACACACACACACTCTCTGTCTCTCCCACACACACACACACACACACACACACACTCTGTCTCTCCTACCCACACACACACACGCACGCACGCACACACACACACTCTCTCTGTCTCTCCCACACACACTCTGTCTCTCCACCCCGCCACACACACGTACACATTTATCTCCAACAGACACACACACTGTCTCTCTCTCTCTCTCTCTCTCTCTGTCTCTCTCACACACACAGCCTCTCACACACACACGCACTGTCTTTCTCTCTCTCTCTCACACACACACACACACACACACACACACACACACACACACAGTCTCTCTCTCTCATACACACACACGAACACAGTCTCTCTCTCACATACACACACTGTCTCTCTCTCACATACACACATACACACTGTCTCACACACACACACACACACACACACACACACACAGTCTCACACACACTGTCTCTCACACACACACACACACACACACACACATACATTTCTCTCCCATAGACACACACACACAGTCTCTCCCACACACACACACTCTGTCTCTCCCACACATACACACTCTGTCTCTCCCCTCCGCCACACACAGATACACCTTTCTATCCCACACACACAGACACACACACATTTCTCTCCCAGAGACACACAGACACACACACTCTCTGTCTCTCCCACACACACAGAGACACATACACACACACTCTGTCTCTCCCACAAACACACTCTGTCTCTCCCCACTGCCACAAACTCATACACATTTCTCTCCCACGCACACACTCTGTCTCTCCCACACACACACACATTTCTCTCCCATAGACACACACACAACTCTGTCTTTCCCACAGACACACACACAGTCTTTCCCACACACACACACACACTCTGTCTCTCCCACACACACACTCTGTCTCTCCACCCCGCCATACACACGTACACATTTATCTCCAACAGACACACACACTGTCTCTCTCTCTCCCTCTCTCACACACACACACAGTCTCTCTCTCTCTCACACACACTCACACACACACACACACACACACACAGACAGTCAGTCAGTCTCTCTCTCTCACACACACACACACACACACACACACACACACACACACAGGTGCGCGTGCACACACACACACACACAGGCGCGCGCACGCACGTGCACACAGGCGCGCGCACACACACGCACGCGCGCGCACACACGCACGCGCACACACACAGGTGCGCGCACACACACGCACACAGGCGCACGCACGCACGCACTCACGCACACACACACGCGCGCACGCACACACATGCACGCACACACGCACACACACGCGCACATACATACGCACAGGCGCGCACACATACACACACGCGCACACACATACGCACATACGCACGCACACACATATGCGCACACACGCACATACGCGCACACGCACACACACACGCACACACACATACGCGCACACACACATACACGCACACACACACATACGCACGCGCACACACACACACATACGCGCACACACACACATACGCGCACACACACACATACGCGCACACACACACACACGCGCGTGCACGCGCACACACACACACACTCTGTCCCTCTCACACGCACACACACACTCACACACTCTGTCTCTCACACACATAAAACATACACACACACACACTCTGTCTCTCCCAGACACACACGCACACCTCTGTCTGTCTCTCTCTCACACACACACACACACATACACACTCTGTCTCTCCCAGACACATACACACTCTGTCTCTTCCACTCACACACACAAAATCTGTCCCATACACACACACAGAATCTGTCCCATACACACACACACACACACACACATATATACTCTCTGTCTCTCCCACACACACAAACACAAACACACACACACACTCTCTCTGTCTCTCCCACACACACACACTCTGTCTCTCTCTCACACACAAACACACACACACAGACACACACAGTCTCTCACACACACACACACACACACACACTCTGTCACTCCCACACACATACTCTGTCTCTCCCACAGACACACATACACTGTGTCTCCCTCTCTCTCACACCTGCACACATTTCTCTTCCACACACGCACACTCTCTGTCTCTTCCACACACACACACACTCTCTGTCTCTCCTACAGACACATACACACTCTGTCTCTCACACACACACACACTCTCTGTCTCTGTCTCACTCTCTCTCACTCACACACAAAACACACACACACACACACACACACACACACACACACAAAACCATGAAGACCCTTCCTCAGAACTGATAGTGGCTGGGAAAACGTCAGTTTCTCTGCAGAAAATAGGGAGGTGGGTGGGGGAGGGAGTAAACGATAGGATAGAGCCCAAAGAGAGAGAAAGACAGTTGGACAGACAAAGGAGTTGCTAATGATCAGGCTGGGAGGGTGGATAGTTGTTAATGGGGGCTGTTAGTGACTGATAACAGGCGGTGTGTAATGGCAGGCTGTGTGGTTACAAGGTGTAGAGCTGGATGAACACAGCTGGGCCAGGCAGTATCAGAGGAGCAGGAAAGATGATGTTTCAGGTCGGGACCCTTCAGCAGAAATGGGGCATTTCTGAATAAGGGTCCCGACCTAAAACGTCAGCTTTCCTGCCCCTCTGATACTGCCTGGCCCAGCTGTGTTCATCCAGCTCCACGCTGTGTTATCTCTGACTCCAACATCGGCAGTTCTTACTATCTCTACTATCTCCAATAGTTCTTCACCCTTGATCACTAATCTATCTCCCGCTCCCTTCAAACTATTTAAAGTTCCTGCGTTTGCTGCCAAAGACTCACAACCCTCCGAGGGGGAGAAAAAACCCATGTTTTCTCACGGATAACAAAGTGTGGAGCTCGATGAACACAACAGGCCAAGCAGCATCTCAGGAGCACAAAAGCTGATGTTTCGGGCCTAGACCCTTCATCAGAGAGGGGGACGGGGTGAGGGTTCTGGAATAAATAGGGAGAGAGGTGGAGGCAGAGCGAAGCTGGAGAGAAAAGAAGATAGGTGGAGAGAGTATAGGTGGGGAGGTGGGGAGGTAGGGAGGGGATAGGTCAGTCCAGGGAGGACGGAGAGGTCAAGGAGGTGGGATGAGGTTGGTAGGTGGGAAATGGAGGTGCGGCTTGAGGTGGGAGGAGGAGATAGGTGAGAGGAAGAACGGGTTTGGAAGGTGGGGACGAGCTCGGCTGATTGTGTGATGCGGTGGGGGGAGGCGACGAACTGGGCTGGTTTGGGGATGCAGTAGGGGGAGGGGACATTTTGAAGCTGGTGGAATCCACATTGATACCATTGGGCTGCAGGGTTCCCAGGCGGAATATGAGTTACTGTTCCTGCAACCTTCGGGCGGCATCATTGTGGCACTGCAGGAGGCCCATGATGGACATGTCATCTAGAGAATGGGAGGGGGAGTGGAAATGGTTTGCGACTGGGAGGTGCAGTTGTTTGTTGCGAACTGAGCGGAGGTGTTCTGCAAAGCGGTCCCCAAGCCTCCGCTTGCATTCCCCAATGTAGAGGAAGCCACACCGGGTACAATGGATGCAGTACACCACATTGGCAGATGTGCAGGTGAACCTCTGCTTAATGTGGAAAGTCATCTTGGGGCCTGGGATGGGGGTGAGGGAGGAGGTGTGGGGGCAAGTGTAGCATTTCCTGTAGTTGCAGGGGAAGGTGCCGTGTGTGGTGGGGTTGGAGGGCAGTGTGGAGCAGACAAGGGAGTCACGGAGAGAGTGGTCTCTCCGGAAGGCAGACAAGGCTAGGGATGGGAAAATGTCTTGGGTGGTGGGGTCGGATTGTAGATATCGGAAGTGTCAGAGGATTCTCACGTCTGTTTTAAATGGACACCCCCTCATTTTTAAACTAGTTCCAGATTCTTCCACAAGAGGGACCATCCATAGTGAATGGTGCTGGAAAATGGCATTAAGGTGGAAAACCTTACGACAGCATCCAGTAGAATGGAAGGACTGAATGGCCTCATCCTCATTGTGATTCCGATGCTATCGATTTGTTGATGTGTTAGAGTTTAGAATTTGCTTTATTGTCATGTCTACTCGAGTAAGGAAATACAAGATTACAGTGAAAAGGTGACAATGGTGTCCTGTTTGGCACTGTACCCAGTCACCAAATCTTAGACACAAAACAGAGGCAAAAAAAGAAAAAAAAAACTACATTGCTTTACAGTGATTCATAGTGTAAGTTAGAAAATTAAGAAATAAAGTTAAAGGGATAAACAATGCCCATACCTTTACAAGATAGTAGGAACTGCAGACGCTGGAGAATCTAAAGATAATGAGAGGCATAGATAGAGTTGATAGCCAGAGACTATTTCCCAGGGCGGAAATGGCTAGCACGAGGGGTCATAGTTTTAAGCTGGTTGGTGGAAAGTATAGAGGGGATGTCAGAGGCAGGTTCTTTACGCAGAGAGTTGTGAGAGCATGGAATGCGTTGCCAGCAGCAGTTGTGGAAGCAAGGTCACTGGGGTCATTTAAGAGACTGCTGGACATGTATATGGTCACAGAAATTTGAGGGTGCATACATGAGGATCAATGGTCGGCACAACATTGTGGGCTGAAGGGCCTGTTCTGTGCTGTACTGTTCTATGTTCTATGTTCTATAACAAGGTGTGAAGCTGAATGAACACAGCAGGCCAAGCAGCATCAGAGGAGCAGGAAAGCTGACGTTTCGGGTAAGGACCCTTCTGAAGGGTCTCGGCCGGAAACGTCAGCCTTCCTGCTCCTCTGATGCTGCTTGGCCTGCTGTGTTCATCCAGCTTCACACCTTTACAGATGTGTTTAACCAAACTGCCTAGAGATGACATGACACACCTTGGTGTGAAGCAGGTGACAGTTAGGCGCAGTCCAAATTCATCACATGAGGGTCTCCTTTTTATTCGATCATTGTTGATATGTTAATGAATATTGTTGATATATTGATGAATACTGTTGATATATTGATGAATATTGTTGATATTTTAATGAATATTTGTTAAAATATTAATGAGTATTATTGATATATTGTTGAATATTGCTGAGAATTACTAATGTATCGATGAGAATTGCTGATATATCGATGAGAATTGCTGATATATCGATGAGAATTGCTGATGTATCGATGAGAATTGCTGTATCGATGAGAATTGCTGATGTATCGATGAGAATTGCTGATGTATTGATGAGAATTGCTGATATATCGATGAGAATTGCTGATGTATTGATGAGAATTGCTGTATCGATGAGAATTGCTGATATATCGATGAGAATTGCTGATGTATCGATGAGAATTGCTGATGTATCGATGAGAATTGCTGTATCGATGAGAATTGCTGATATATCGATGAGAATTGCTGATGTATTGATGAGAATTGCTGTATCGATGAGAATTGCTGATGTATCGATGAGAATTGCTGATGTATCGATGAGAATTGCTGATATATCGATGAGAATTGCTGATATATCGATGAGAATTGCTGATGTATTGATGAGAATTGCTGTATCGATGAGAATTGCTGATATATCGATGAGAATTGCTGATGTATCGATGAGAATTGCTGATATATCGATGAGAATTGCTGATATATCGATGAGAATTGCTGATATATCGATGAGAATTGCTGTATTGATGGATGTCGCTGTGTTTTTGGGCCAGTGACGATCAAGCGGCTGGTTCACAGGGTGAGGCCTCACCGTGACAGGGAGCCTTTCATCGGGGGCGGGCGGCAGGCTGCGTGCCGGGAGCGCGCACGGTCCGCGGGTCGGTGCGTGTCCGGGTCCGGGAGCGCGCACGGTCCGCGGGTGGGGGATGTGCGGGTGCGGGAGCGCGCACGGCCCGCGGGTGGGTG